>NC_067477.1:60268569-60569338 GCF_947179515.1 Apodemus sylvaticus
AAACACAAAAATCTCTTAAAGAATTACAGGAAAGCACAAACAAGCAAGTGAAGGAGCTAAGCAAAACCATCGAGGATCTAAAATCAGAAGTAGAAACAACTAAGAAAACTCAAAGGGAGACAACTTTGGAGATAGAAAGCCTTGGGAAGAAATCAGGGGACAGAGATGCAAGTATCAACAACAGAATACAAGAGATAGAAGAAAGAATCTCAGATACTGAAGATTCCATAGAAACCATGGACTCAACAGTTAAAGAAAATGCAAAATGCAAAAAGCTTGTAACCCAAAATATAGAGGAAATCCAGGACACAATGAGAAGACCAAACCTAAGGATTATAGGCATAGATGAGAGTGAAGATTTACAACTTAAAGGCCAGCAAATATCTTCAATAAAATTATGGAAGAAAACTTCCCTAACCTAAAGAGAGAGATGCCCATGAATATACAAGAAGCCTACAGAACTCCAAACAGACTGGACCAGAACAGAAATACTTCCCGTCACATAATAATCAAAACACCAAATGTTCTAAACAAAGAAAGAATACTAAAGGCAGTAAGAGAAAAAGGCCAAGTAACATATAAAGGAAGACCTATCAGAATCACAGCAGACTTTTCACCTGAGACTATGAAGGCTAGAAGGTCCTGGGCAGATCTCATGGAGACTCTAAGAGAACACAAATGCCAACCAAAACTACTATATCCAGCAAAACTCTCAATCACCATAGATGGAGAAACTAAGATATTTCATGACAAAACCAAGTTTACCCAATATCTATCCACAAACCCAGCCCTAAAAAGGATAATAGGAGGACAACACCAATACAAGGAGGGAAACTTCACCCTGGAAAAAGCAAGATAGTAACCTTTCATCAAACCCAAAAGAAGTTAAGCATTCAAATTTAAAAAATAACGTCAAAAATGATAGGAAGTAACAATCACTATTCCTTAATATCTCTTAACATCAATGGACTTAATGCCCCAATAAAAAGACACAGACTAACTGACTGGATACATAAACAGGACCCTACATTTTGCTGGTTACAGGAAACACACCTCAGGGTCAAAGACAAACACTACCTTAGAGTAAAAGGCTGGAAGACAATTTTACAAGCAAATGGTCTCAGGAAACAAGCTGGAGTAGCCATTTTAATATCAGATAAAATTGACTTTCAACCCAAAGTCATCAAAAGAGACCCTGAGGGACACTTCTTGCTGGTCAAAGGAAAAATACAAAAAGAAGAACTGTCAACCCTGAACATCTATGCCCCAAATGCAAGGGCACCCTCTTTCGTAAAAGAAACTTTATTAAAACTCAAAGTACACATTGCACCTAACACAATAATTGTGGGTGACTTCAACACTGCACTTTCCTCAATGGACCGATCAGGAAAACAGAAACTAAACAGGGACACAAAGAAACTAATTGAAGCTTTGGAACAATTAGATTTAACAGATATATATAGAACATTCTATCCTAAAACAAAAGAATATACCTTTTTCTCAGCACCTCATGGTACCTTCTCCAAAATCGACCATATAATTGGTCACAAGACAGACCTCAACAAATATAAGAAGATAGAACTAATCCCATGCCTCCTATCTGATCACTATGGAGTAAAAGTGGTCTTCAATAGCAACAGAAACAACAGAAAACCCACATACACGTGGAAACTGAACAATACTCTACTCAATGATACCTTGGTCAAGGAAGAAATAAAGAAAGAAATTAAAGACTTTTTAGAACACAATGAAAAGGAAAACACAACATACCCAAATCTATGGGACACAATGAAAGCAGCGCTAAGAGGAAAACTCATAGCCCTGAGTGCCTCCAAAAAGAAAATGAAGAGAGCATACATTACCAGCTTAATGACACACCTGAAAGCCCTAGAACAAAAAGAAGCTATTTCGCCCAGGAGGAGTAGAAGGCAGGAAATCATCAAACTCAGGGCCGAAATCAATCAAGTAGAAACAAAGAGAACCATACAAAAAATCAACAAAACCAGGAGCTGGTTCTTTGAGAAAATCAACAAGGTAGATAAACCCTTAGCCAGACTGACCAAAGGGCACAGAGAAAGTATCCAAATTAAGAAACTTAGAAATGAAAAGGGAGATATAACAACAGAAACTGAGGAAATAAAAAAAAAATCATCAGATCCTACTACAAGAGCCTGTACTCAACACAACTGGAGAATCTGGAGGAAATGGACAATTTCCTTGACAGATACCAAATACCAAAATTAAATCAGGACCAACTAGACCATCCAAACAGTCCCATAATGCCTAAAGAAATAGAAGGAGTCATAGAAAGTCTTCCAACCAAAAAACGCACAGGACCAGATGGCTTCAGTGCAGAATTCTACCAGACCTTCAAAGAAGAGTTAACACCAATACTCTTCAAACTATTCCACAAAATAGAAACAGAAGGAACACTACCCAATTCCTTCTACGAAGCCACAATTACGCTGATACCAAAGCCACACAAAGATCCAACAAAGAAAGAGAACTTCAGACCAATTTCCCTTATGAACATCGATGCAAAAATACTCAATAAAATTCTTGCCAACCGAATCCAAGAACACATCAAAACGATCATCCACGTTTTGATCAAGTAGGCTTTATCCCGGGAATGCAGGGTTGGATCAATATACGGAAATCCATCAATACAATCCACTATATAAACAAACTCAAAGAACAAAACCACATGGTCATTTCATTGGATGCTGAAAAAGCATTTGACAAAATTCAGCATCCTTTCATGCTTAAAGTCTTGGAGAGAACAGGAATTCAAGGCCCATACCTAAACATAGTAAAAGCAATATACAGCAAACCGGTAGCCAGCATCAAACTAAATGGAGAGAAACTTGAAGCAATCCCACTGAAATCAGGGACCAGACAAGGCTGCCCCCTTTCTCCTTATCTTTTCAATATTGTACGTGAGGTACTAGCTCGGGCAATTCGACAACATAAGGAGGTCAAAGGGATACAAATTGGAAAGGAAGAAGTCAAACTATCATTATTTGCAGACGACATGATAGTCTACCTAAGTGAACCAAAAAACTCCACTAGAGAGCTCCTACAGCTGATAAACAACTTCAGCAAAGTGGCAGGTTACAAAATCAACTCAAGCAAATCAGTGGCCTTCCTATACTCAAAGGATAAGCAGGCTGAGAAAGAAATTAGGGAAATGACCCCCTTCACAATAGCCACAAACAGTATAAAGTATCTTGGGGTGACTCTTACCAAACATGTGAAAGATCTGTATGACAAGAACTTCAAGACTCTGAAGAAGGAAATGGAAGAAGACCTCAAAAAATGGCAAAACCTCCCATGCTCATGGATCGGTAGAATCAATATAGTTAAAATGGCCATTTTGCCAAAAGCAATATACAGATTCAATGCAATACCCATCAAAATCCCAACTCAATTCTTCACAGAGTTAGAAAGAGCAATTATCAAATTCATCTGGAAAAACAAAAAACCCAGGATAGCTAAAACTATTCTCAGCAACAAAAGAAAATCTGGGGGAATCAGTATCCCTGACGTCAAGCAATACTATAGAGCAATAGTGTTAAAAACTGCATGGTATTGGTACAGTGACAGGCAGGAGGATCAATGGAACAGGATTGAAGATACAGAAATGAACCCACACACCTATGGCCACTTGATCCTCGACAAAGAGGCTGAAAACATCCAATGGAAAAAAGATAGCCTTTTCAACAAATGGTGTTGGTTCAACTGGAGGTCAGCATGCAGAAGAATGGGAATTGATCCATCCTTGTCTCCTTGTACTAAGCTCAACTCCAAATGGATCAAGGACCTCCACATAAAGCCAGACACTCTGAAGCTAATAGAAAAGAAACTGGGGAAGACCCTTGAGGACATTGGTACAGGGAGAAAGTTTATGAACAGAACACCAATAGCGTATGCTCTAAGATCAAGAATTGACAAATGGGACCTCATAAGGTTACAGAGTTTCTGTAAAGCAAAGGACACCATCAAGAGGACAAATCGGCAACCAACAAATTGGGAAAAGATCTTCACCAATCCTACATAAGATAGAGGGCTAATATCCAATATATATAAAGAACTCAAGAAGTTAGACTCCAGAAAACCGAACAACCCTATTAAAAAAATGGGGTACAGAGTTAAACAAAGAATTCTCACCTGAAGAACTTCTGATGATGGAGAAGCATCTTAAAAAACGCTCAACTTCATTAGTCTTTAGGGAAATGCAAATCAAAACAACACTAAGATTTCATTTTACACCAGTCAGAATGGCTAAGATTAAAAATTCAGGAGACAGCAGGTGTTGGAGAGGGTGTGGAGAAAGAGGAACACTCCTCCACTGCTGGTGGGGTTGCAAATTGGTACAACCACTCTGGAAATCAGTCTGGCGGTTCCTCTGAAAACTGGGCACCTCACTTCCAGAAGATCCTGCTATACCACTCCTGGGCATATATCCAGAGGATTCCCCACCATGTAATAAGGATACATGCTCTACTATGTTCATAGCAGCCCTATTTATAATTGCCAGATGCTGGAAAGAACCCAGGTATCCCTCAACAGAAGAGTGGATGCAAAAAATGTGGTATATCTACACAATGGAGTACTATTCAGCCATTAGAAACAATGAATTCATGAAATTCTTAGGCAAATGGATGGAGCTAGAGAACATCATACTAAGTGAGGTAACCCAGGCTCAAAAGGTGAATCATGGTATGCACTCACTAATAAGTGGTTATTAACCTAGAAAACTGGAATACTCAAAACATAATCCACACATCAAATGAGATACAAGAAGAAAGGAGGAGTGGCCCCTGGTTCTGGAAAGACTCAGTGAAACAGTATTCGGCAAAACCAGAACGGGGAAGTGGGAAGGGGTGGGTGGGAGGACAGGGGAAGAGAAGGGGGCTTACGGGACTTTCGGGGAGGGGGGGGCTAGAAGAGGGGAAATCATTTGAAATGTAAATAAATTATATCGAATAAAAAAAAATTGTCTTTTAGCCTTTTACTCTAAGGTAGCTTTTGTCTTTGACACTGAGGTGTGTTTCCTGAATGCAGCAAAATGTAGGGTCCTGTTTCCTTATCCAGTATGTTAGTCTATGTCTTTTTATTGGGGAATTGAGTTCATTGATGTTAAGAGATATTAAGGAATAGTAATTATCACTTCATGTCATTTTTGATGTTATTTTTATATTTGAGTGGTTATCTTCTTTTGGGTTTGATGAAATAAGATTACTATCTTGCTTTTTACAGGGTGTAGTTTCCCTCCTTGTATTGGAGTTTTCCTCCTATTATTCTTGTAGAGCTTGGTTTGTGGAAAGATATTGTGTAAATTTGGTTTTGTCATGGAATATCTTGCTTTCTCCATCTATGGTGATTGAAAGTTTTGCTGGGTATAGTAATCTTGGCTGACATATGTGTTCTCTTAGAGTCTGCATGAGATCTGATCAGGATCTTCTAGTTTTCATGGTCTCTGGTGAGAAGTCTGGTGTGATTCTGATAGGTTTTCCTTTATATGTTACTTGGCCTTTTTCTCTTACTGCCTTTAATATTCTTTCTTTGTTTAGTACATTTGGGGTTTTGATTATTATGTTATGGGAGGTATTTCTGCTCAGGTCCAGTCTGTTTGGAGTTTTGTCGGCTTCTTGTATATTCATGGGCATCTCTTTCTTTAAGTTAGCGAAGTTTTCTTCCATAATTTTGTTGAAGATATTTCCTGGCCCTTTCAGTTGTATATCTTCACTCTCATCTATACCTATAATCCTTAGGTTTGGTCTTCTCATTGTGTCCTGGATTTCCTGGATGTTCTGGGATACAAGCTTTTTGCATTTTGCATTTTCTTTGACTGTTGAGTCAATGTTTTCTATGGTATCTTCAGCATCTGAGTTTCTTTCTTCCATCTCTTGTATTCTGTTGTTGATATTTGCATCTATGGCCCCTGATTTTTTCCTAAGGTTTTCTATCTCCAAAGATGTCTCCCTTTGTGATTTCTTAGTTGTTTCTACTTCTGCTTTTAGATCCAGGATGGTTTTGCTCAGTTCCTTCATTTTTTTTGTTTGTGTTTTCCTTCAATTCTTTAAGAGATTTTTGTGTTTCCTCCTTCATGACTTCTGCCATTTGACTCACTTTCTCCTGCATTTCTTTAATTTTTTTTTTTTTTTTTTTTTTTTTTTTTTTGCATTTCTTCTTTATTGGCTTCTATCTCTTAAGCCTTATTCTCCTGAATTTACCTGATTTTTGTGTTTCCATTATATGGGTTTCTATCTTATTCATGTTTCCCTGTATTTCTTTAAAAGA
Source organism: Apodemus sylvaticus (assembly GCF_947179515.1). NCBI lineage: Eukaryota > Metazoa > Chordata > Mammalia > Rodentia > Muridae > Apodemus > Apodemus sylvaticus. Next base: position 60,274,873 of record NC_067477.1, read on the forward strand.
TTCATTTATGTCCTTTTTTATGTTCTTCTAGCAGCATCATGACCAGTGATTTTAAATCCAAATCTTCGGATGGCAGAGAAACATCTTTAAAAATGCTCAACTTCACTAGTCATCAGGGAAATGCAAATCAAAACAACCTTGAGATTTCACCTTACACCAGTCAGAATGGCTAAGTTTAAAAACTCAGGAGACAGCAGATGTTGGTGAGGATGTGGAGAATGAGGAACACTCCTCCACTGCTTGTGGGGTTGCAATTTAGTACAACCACTCTGGAAATCAGTCTGGCAGTCCTTCAGAAAACTGGGCATGTCACTTCTGAAAGATCCTGCTATACCACTCCTGGGCATATACCCAGAGGATTCCCCAGCATGTAATAAGGATACATATTCCACTATGTTCATTGCAGCCCTATTTATAATAGCCAGAAGCTGGAAAGGACACAGGTATCCCTCAGCAGAAGAATGGATGCATAAAAATGTGGTATATCTACACAATGGAGTACTATTCAGCCATTAGAAACAATGAATTCATGAAATTCTTATGCAAATGGATGGAGCTGGAGAACATCATACTAAGTGAGGTAACCCAGTCTCAAAAGATTAATCATGGTATGCACTCACTAATAAGTGGATATTAGCTTGGAAAACTGGAATATGCAAAACATAATCCACACTTCAAATGAGGTACAAGAAGAACAGAGGAGTGGCCCCTAGTTCTGGAAAGACCCAGTGTAGCAATATAAGACAAAACCAGAACAGAGAAGTTGGAAGGGATGGGTGGGAGAAGAGAGGGAGGGAAGGGGTTTTATGTGACTTTCGGGGAGTGGGGAACCAGAAAAGGGGAAATCATTTGAAATGTAAATAAAAAAATATATCGAATAAAATTTAAAAAAAAAGAAAACAATTGACAAGAAACGTTAATCATCTCTAAAAACCTAAATTAAGGTTAGATCAATAAAGAGCAATATTACCAGGGGGAAAAAATAAATCCAAATCTTATTTTTCTGGAGTGTTGGAATATCCAGGACTTGCTGATGTTGGAGAGTTTGGTTGAAATGCTGCTATATTGCCTAGATTTCTGTTAGTAGCGTTCCTCCGTTTGTCCTTTGCCATCTTGTTATCTCTGAAGTTAGTTGGTCTTGTCTCTCTGGCTGATGTTTGAGCCTCCTCTTAGGCTGTAGTGCTATTTCAGCAACACTGGATTGCTGGGTTTCCCCTGTCACAGATTGCTGATGTGCTGCCCTCCTCTTGGGTGTCCTTGGAGCCCTAGTGTGCCTTGCTACAGATTGTGTCTGTGAACCTGGTGGTGCCCATTTGCTCTTTCAGGAAGTGCTGATGGTGTATGCTGCGGGGACCTTTTCTGTGAGGATCAGCAGAGTGCAGCTCCCCCAACCGGGTTGGTGCACACAAGGCTAGCCTAGCTGTTCAGGCCCTGAGTCTAGGCAAATCCTGGCAGGTTTATGTCTGAGCAATGTTCGCCTAGGGCTAATGACTGTTAATTGGTTCTGTCAGGTAGCCAAGATGGTGGAGTGTGCGTACTCCCTGAAAGTGCCAGGAAAGTCTGCCCAGCTAACAACCTCCTATCATGGTTCTCACATGGATGCCCGCCCCCAATAACCCAGGGCCTGGGTGCAGGCCAATGCCTGTCAGGCTTAGACCCCCACGATGTTGACCTCAGGCTAAGTCTGTATACTTTGGGCTGTCGGTTCTCTCTGGTTTCCAAGATCCAAGATTGTGAGTCTCTTGTAACTAATTGACTGGTGGGAGGCAGAGTTCGAATGTGGCTTCAGTTTGGTGAAAGGTGCTGTAAATCCGACGTTTGGCCAGCGATGGTCAGTGGTAGTGGGCGCAGGGCCTACCAGGACCCTGTCGCCTTGCTTCCACTGCTGATGGCCCTTCTGCTGGACAAGCTGCTGCTGCCTTATGTTGAAATTCTTATGGGGATTGTGTTGAATCTGTAGATTGCTTTTCATAAGATGCCAATTTTCACTACGTTAATCCTGTGGAGCCATAAGCAGAGGAGATCTTTCTATCTTTTGATAACTTCTTCAATTTCTCTATTCAGAGAGTTCAAGTTCTTGTCAAATAGACATTTGTTTGCGTAGTTATAGTTACACCAAGATATTAATATTATTTGTGACTAATATGAAGGGTGTTGCTTACCTAATTCCTTTCTCAGCTCACTTATCATTTTTGTAAAGAAAAGTAACTGATTATTTAAGTTAAGTTTAAATCTGACTACTTTGTTGAAGGAATTTATCATTGTAGAAATTCCCTGGAAGAATGTTTGTGTTAAATAATATAAATGATATGTATATCATATAATTTACAAATAGCAATACTTTGACTTTCTTCTTTCCAATTTGTATCTCATTGATCTACTTTAGTTGTTATTATTGCTGTAGTATTATCCTAATATCATAATATAGTATCATAGAAATTATCCTCCATGATCAAGTATTCTTTATCCCATGGATGAAGGAGTGGTTAAATATATGAAAATCAATCAATGTAATCCACTATACAATAAAACTGAAAAAAATACAAAAAAAAATGATCATCTCTCATTAGATGCTGAAAAACTCTGTGACAAAATCCATCACCCCTTCATGTTTTGGGGAAATCAGGTACATGATGTCCATACCTAAACATATAAAATCAAGCCAATAGCTGGCATCAAGTTAAATGGAGACAAACTTTTTTTATTCAATATATTCTTTATTTACATTTCAAATGACATTCCCTTTCCTGGATTCCCCATCCCCAAGAGTCCCATAAGCCCTCTGTGTTCCCCAATTACCCCCTTCCCCATTTTCCTGTCCTGGTATTCCCCTACACTGTTGCACTGAGCCTTTCCAGGACGAGGGGCCTCTCCTTCCTTTTTCTTAGGCATTGTTTGATATGTGAATTATTTCTTGGGTATTCCGTGCTTCTGGGCTAATATCCACTTATCAGTTAGTACAAACCATGATTCTTCTTTTGTGACTGGGTCACCTCATTTCAGGATGACATTCTCCAGTTCCACCCACTTGCCTAAGAATTTAAAGCAATTCTACTCAAGCACAATAGGCTCTCATTTTACACAGAATGATCATCAAAAAGTCATACAGTAGCAAGTGTTCATGAAGGTATAGAAAAATAAGTAAATACCTGGTTGGATAGTATGATACAGCCACTATCTAAGTCATAGTGAATGTCATAAAAAGTTACAAATAAAAACAGCATACGACCCAGCTATAGCACCCCTGAGAGCATAACCCATGATCTCTGTGTCCTACCACAAAGATGCATTTTTGTTTTCCCCATATCCATATTCAGTATAATAATTTCCTCTCTAATTTAATTCCCCTATTTATATTATTTATAGCATTAGTACTTTCTTTCTTTAAATTTTTTTATTTCATTTTTAATTTCTTTCTTCCTTTTTTAAAAATTTACACTTCAGATTTCTGACTGTTCCACATCCATACATCCTCCCTGCACCCCTGTCTCCACAAGGATGTGCCCACCCTATCACACATACTCTACCAGACCTCTAAACACTCTGGGGCCTCCAGTATCTTGATGGTTAGGTTCATCTTCTCTGACTGAATCAAGACCCAGCAGTCTTCTTCTGTATATGTGTTGGACATTTCATATCAGCTGATATATGCTGCCTGGTTGCAGTATCCAGTGTCTGTGAGATCTTGGGAGTCCAGGTTAATTGAGACTGCTGGTGCTCCTATAGGGTCACCTTCCTCCTCAGCTTCTTCCTGTTTTGTCAAAGGGAGTGTTTAAATATTTGGCCTATGCCTCTACTCTACCTCCATCAGACTTCTGAACTATACATGTACGCCTCCCTTCCCCCACCCACCGTTCCTGCACTTTGAGCTGTGACAAGCCAAGCTGCCCTAAAAAGCTGCCTATCATAGGCTTTTGCCACTCATTTGTAGGTTTGTTATTCTAATATAATAATTGATCTGTTTGTATTGAGTTATATTTGTTTCCTTATGCAAAATATCACTTGACTATGTTCTAGCCTTTTTTTAGTGTGCAGTTTGCTTTGGGTTGCAAGTATGTTTTAGAGCTTTGCATCAATATTCATAGAGCATTTTGGTTTATGCATTTATTTTCTTAAAAGCTTAGACTGTCATTTCATAGATATGAATAATTTGAATAGTCCCTCAGGCTTTGAATTTTTCCTTAGAATATATATAGATCTCATAAAATCATTCAATTAGACTGTAATTCGTAGCTTCTGAACCACACAACACAAACACAAAATCTTATTTTAGTCATCTCTTAATACACATATCTCTAAAACCTGGTGAAATGTTGGTGATAAGATGTATAAACATTTAGATTTTGAATGATATACAGTGGTCATATGGTTTTCCAGTGAGTGTGCACAGCTAAAAGATCTATAATATATGCAAAATAGAAATGGTTATGTTTTGCAATATAATTTCTGCATAAATAAAATTAATTTTTAGATAAACCAGCAAATTAATGTTTAATTTCAAGGTATTTATTAGTAAAATGACAATCACATAAATTTAATTATTAGTCTTTTCCAATAAATAATGACAATATTTTGCTCATTCAATCTTAATAAGATGTATTAAGAGCTACTTTGTAATACACCTGTCAACATTTTTAAAGCATGTCCTCTATACCCATATACCAAATTTGCATCAAAAGTACTGATTTCATATATAAATCTCATTGGTCTAAACTCTGTCTAATTATAATTTGCCATTGTTAATTTATTTTCCTCATTTAGTAGCATAATCTGTGAATGATATCTGTGTTTTTATTGAGTGATAGTAAAGAAAGCAATACTTACTGACTTTATGAGTTAATATAGAATTACTTTTTCCATATTCCATTAATCATGGAAATGATTCTCATTTGAATATTTATTTTGCTTTCATGCAGGAAATGTTTTCTATTTAAACATTATAATTAGTAATGAAATAGTATCCATCATTAGTGAAGTTGACATTATTTACTTCCCCAAATAAAATTTTAGTTTTATGTATTAAAAAACTAAGAATTCTAGTGAAAAATTGTGATAAATGAAATGATAATGATTTAAATAATGTTGTCATACAATTAATGAACCTGGAGAAGAGAATATTTTCTTTGCTTTGACATTCATTAAATATAGAGAATTTTAGTAAAATGATGTAATCTTAGATTTATTTATCTGTATCTACATGAGAAACTATGTACCCTATTTTACTAATATATGACTTACTTAGATGAAACCAAAAACTCAGAATATATTCTATGGAAAAAACATGTATTAATGAGAAAGTTTACTAAGTTCTTTATTTTCAAGAAATAAAAGGATTTTACTTTTTAGTATTGTACTATTAAATTCATGCCCTAATAAGCACTGGAATCTTGATAATGAATCCAAAATAACACAATGGAAAAAGAAAACATGCATCATTAACAAATGGTGGTAGACTAGCAGAATGTCTGTATGTAGAAGAATTCAAATTGATTCATTTCTATCACCCTGTACAAAACTCGTGTCCAAGTGAATAAAAGACCTCAACATAAAAACAGGTAAATGGAATATAATAGAAAAGTGGGAAATAGCCTTGAATACTTTGGCACAGGAAACTGCCTCCTGAACAGAACATAAATAGCACATGCACAAAGCACAACAATCAATAAATGGAAGCTCATAAAGTTGAAAACTTCAATAAGGAAAAGGGCACTTTCAATAGGGCAAAACACCCAACAGAAAGGGAAATATTTTTTACCAACTCCACATTTGAACGAAGGCTACTATCTAAAATATATAAAGAACTGAAGAAAGTAGACATCACCAAAGAAAATTAACAAATTAAAAATTGGTTAAAATCAAAAGAGAAAATTCTCAACAGAGAAATCTCAAATGGCCAAGAAGCATTTAAAAACCAATCACTATCTTTTAGATGTTAGGGAAATGTAAAAAAAAAAAAAAAAAACAAAAAAAAAACCCTACTTTGAGATTTCATTTTACTTATGTGAAAATGGTTAAGATCAAAACGTCAAGTGATAGCTCATGCTAGAGAGGATATGGAACAAGTGGAACACAGTTTTATTGTTGCTGGGAGTGCAGGCTTGTACAGAAACTTTGGAAATCAATAAAGCATTCACTCAGAAAATTGGGTATTGACTTATCTCAAACCCAATTTTCCTCTCTGGCCATATATACAAAGAATGGTCAATTCTACCACAGAGCATATGTTCAACTATATTCATAGAAATTTTATTCATAATAGCAAGAAACTGAAAACAACCTAGAAATCCTTTAATGAAAGAATATATAGAGAATGTGGTATGTTTACACAATGTAGTATTATTCAGTTGTTTTAAAAAAATGACATTGTGGGATTTTCAGGGAAATGGATGTAACTAGAGAAATTAAACCCAGAAAGACAAATAATGATATGTATTGAGTTGTAAGGGTATATTAGGTATAACTGGAAAGCAAATCCTGCTACAAGCCATGATGCAGAAAGGCAAAGTAACAAGGAACCCTCATGGGGGCAGGGAGGAAAGAGGCACATAAATCTCCCTGGGAATGGGGAATAAAATAGTTCTCTTGGAGAGGACTGGTCATCGGGAGCAGGAAAAGAGAGTTCGTGAAGTCAGTGGCTAGAGATAGTTCTGGGAGAGACTAATGGAATGGTGAAAATTTGGGGAATGAAGAAGAAACCTAGTGAAATGGCAACTCTGAGGAATCTATGAGAGTGATCATAGATAATACTCCTACTAGTATGGCAGACAGAGCCTGAAATGACCATTTCCCGTACCCAGGCTTTCAATGTAGGGACTAAGATATCCAATCACAAACTCCTTGACCTACAACTTGCTCCAAAATATGCTGGGTCAAAGGTGTCATAGGAACTTTAGAACTGACCAACCAGTGACTGGTCCAGTGTAAGATCCATGCTAAAAGTGGGAACCTATCCTTGATACTGCTTGGAGGGTCAGGAGCCAGAGACTGTATATCCTAGACACCCATGTTAGAATCAAATGAAAAAAAAAAGACAATAAAATAATTTCTAATATTATTCTATATTCATAGAAGAATGCCTAGCCAAATTGTCATCAGAGAGGCTTCATCTAGCAACTTCTGGAAAGAGATGTTCACAGGCAAACATTAGGGAGAACTCAGGGAATCCTGTGGAAGAGGGGGAAATTATTTTAGGATCCATATGGTTCAAGGATATTACAAGAATCAACTACGTTAGGCTCAGATAGGCTCACAGAGACTGAAATGACAATTGGCAAGCCTTCATCGTCTAGGTCTTCTTCATATATGTTAGAGTTATGATGGTTTTGTCTTCTTTTGAGACTTTAACTTTGGGAGTGGAGTCTGTCTCTGACTCTTTGGCCTGCTTCTGGGACCTTTTTCCTCCTACTGGGTTGCCTCTTTTATACCAAATATGCGGGGATATGAAAGTCTTATTGCAGCTTGACATGACATGTTTGGTTGATACCGTTTGGTTTGGTTGTCCTTTCCTTTTCTGAAGGGAAATGAAGAAGGATTGTATTTGGAAAAGAGGGGTGGAAGGGAATGGAATGGCAGAAGAGAAGGGATAACTATGGTCATGGTGTAATACATGGGAGAATAAACACATTTTGAAAAAGAAATGTAATAGTCCCTATATAAAATGTATCACTACAAAAAGGTCAAGAGATAAGCTCTATCCTTAGTAATGAAGATTAGTGAAAATATATTCAGAGAATCCCATAAACAAAACTGCTAGAAGTTAAAAGATGGTGGATCAAACTTATCCACTCATGAATATGCCCTAAATTTACACTATATAGAAAGGACTAATTTCTCCCCATTGTCCATATGTAGTTGACAATTCAACCTGACATCTGTTATGTTCTTTCTCAAATTCTCTTTGAAAAGCTATAGTGAAATCCTATTAAAACACATTTTAAACCTCCTCATAGATTCCAACATAAATCCAGACTTTAGCTATAGAATTGTTATATAAGATATTCAAATACAGAACATAAACATTTAGTTTATTACTGTTTAAAGTAATAAATCCACTATGCTGCTCACACCTTCATGCTGAGCACAGCATTATTACTGTCAATAGGTTTTGCACTTTCTAAAAATGCAGCTTATTTTTTGCTGACTACGTCTTTGGGGGTTCAGAAAAGAAGTAGTTCAGGCATACAAGATAAAAAGCAAATATATATGAAATAGAAAAGGAAAAAGTGGAAATTAAGAGAAAAATATAGATTACTTTTTACTGTATCAGTCTCTTCTTCTGAAATGAAGTGGCTAAACATTAAATCTCCAAGGACTTTTCTAATTATTAATTATTAAAATCTACATCTCAAAATTCACTGAGAAGAGATTGAGAGAGTCACTGTTGTCATGAGCTAAAAGTGTGCTTTCTTTAAACTGGCATAGACTTTACTATGATTTATATGCTCCCTTTGAGACAAGGTACTCTGCACTGTTTATATGTATGACGATAACACATTTATTAATACTAAAAAAACCACAACACTCACTTGATTGCAGAAGTTGAATAGTTACTCTAAACATGACCTTAATTATCGACAAATAATTAAAAATGCATAGAATTTATGTTCTTGTGTTCATTGTTATTTAAATGAAAATAAGCTTAGTTCAAACATAAATACTTAATAATAAGTACTAGATTCTGAAATTGTGTTTAGCAATTGCCCAGAACAACTCACATGGATATATGAACTCATCTGAAATAAAATGCTAAAAGAACAAGAAGGTAGAAAATTGAGTTGAATATTTTTATCCTTTACAAATTGCTATCCTGAACCCTACTTCAGATGGTGGCAATACTAGGATATGAAGACATTATATGGTGGTTAAATTAGATCATCATATTTATAGGAACACCAGAGAGTTTTTTTTCTCTTTTCTTCCAATGACGATCACAGTAAGAAGATAGGGAGAAGTGGGCTGTCAGTAGTAAATAGTTTCAGTAGAAATTGGACTTAGTTTTCCACCTTGAAAGCTCTGATACATGAACTTGTACTGTTTACCTATTACTTATTTTATTGCCATCTAGTCTAAGATAAATAACATCCATTTCCTAGATTAAATGAGACTAATTTTGTTCAGTCTTCTTTTATGATTGCATAATTTTCACCTTTCTAGAACCATAACAAAATTTCAAATTACAGACTGGTTTTTATATATTCATTTTTCTATTCTGTTACCTAAGCATTGAGCCCATGATATACTGTTTCTCACACCCAATTCACATTCATCCTCCTGATTCTTTTCTTCATGAACACAGTTCAAAATGAAGCAACTTAGTAGAAAGATGTCATAATTCATGCAGTGGCAGGAATTGCCCCCCACATTTTTTTTTTACATTTCCTCTAACATGGAGTGTCTGCTTTAAATTTGAGATTCATTTCAATTTTTCCTTTCCTTTACCAGCTTTCAGATCTTCCTACTCTTCACTGTTCATATAAATTGCATTTATCTACTTACTCTTCTTCATAAGAAACAGTAAGTATTAATAATTCATGTACAATTACATGGCTTGATAACCAGAAAAGTACATTATGGAAAGTTGTTGAGGTAGGATGGTTGTTGTTACTGTCTCTTAGACATTTTATTTATTTTTATTTTTTAGTTTTAGTTTTAGTTCTTACAGCTTTTATTTTTGTTAAATGATTAATCAATTCTTTCTATTAATTTCATTTTAAAGGGGCCAATAACTACCCTTAAAACAGATTACATGTCATTTTAGTCTCTGAATATCTTCTACATGGAACTATGAGAAAGGCAGCAGGGCAGTGGTGCACACATCTGTAATCCCACCACTCAGAACACAGAAGCATGCAGATCCTTGAGTGTGAAGCAAGCATGCCCTACAGAGTAAGTTCCAGGATAGCCAAGACTACACAGAGAAACTCTGTCTTGAAAAACCAAAAACAAACAACAAATAAACAAAAGAAATGTAAGAAAGGTTTAAAATGCAATTTCATTGGCTTCAGCCTTGACTGTAGAGTAGAATTCAGTGAAGAGAAGTGTTAGCTTGGGGCTGAATTTCCAGTAGTTGCTTTGTGGCTGATCCCCAATATTTACCCAGCTCAAGCCGTTGCCAGATATTTGGATACTGTCCTTCTATTCTTCTGGCCCATATCCATCTTTCCCTTTTTGGGTGGCACCCACTCTCCTCTCTATCATCTCTCCCTGGATGCACACAGCTTTTCTCCCCTCTCTTTGGCAGCACCCTCCCTCCTCCCCCTTCTCCTTGCCCCCTCCATTCCTTCCCCCTCCCCCTCCCTGGTTCCACCATCTTCCTCTCTCTCTCTTGCTCTCCCTGGCAGCACCCATCTTCCTCTTCCTGGTAACATCTACCCTCCTTCCTTTCCATCTTTCCCCCCTCCCCCTGCTGGAACCCAATTTTCTTTTTCTTCTATAGGGCTCATGTCACCTAAGTTGGGTCCACTGAAGTTCAGCCATAGCCTTAAGCTTGCCAAAGGTATAGACATCTATGATTCAGAGCCACCTCTCCAGGGGTACGGGCTCCAGGTGTATGGGCTTTAGGGGTATGGGCTTTAGGGGTGGTACCACTTTCTCAGGTAACTTCATTAGTTCAAATGATTTTGATCTAGGGGAATTTTCCAAGACTCCAGGAACATCAGCTTTTCTCTCAAAGCCCCTGAGCTAGATGCTCTTCATGGGTCACCTTTTTGCAGTTCTTCTAAGCCACCTTCTGCAGACCTCTTGTTACCAGTGTACTTAGCTCTGAGGTTCCTCAGAGCTCTTGTTTACTTCATTTGCAAAGTGCCTTAGTTTATCAGAGCCTAATTACAGAATGTCAGATATAAACATGGAGTCACTTGATTCAACTCTTCCATTAGATTGTTCTTCCAGAACTGTGTCATCAGACTGCATTCTAGATGAGGTCTGGGCTGCCTCAGTGGGTGGAAGTTCTTTTGAAATGGAAACAGATGAAGCAGCAGCCAATACAGCATGCAAGTTTTTAACAAGTATTGAGACTTTCTCAGATGAGGAATGTGTTGTCTGTGATGAAGGCCAGAAGTGTCCTGTGTCATGGGCTTCATTCTTTGCTCTACAGAATGAGGATGGCTCTTGGAAATTGACACCAGAACTAGGACTTACACTAAAACTTAATGTAAATGCTTTACTCAATTCTCTTGAAGAAAAGGGCATTCGATCTCTAGATACAAAAGGGAGAGAGCATCTCTTGGACCTGATTGCCACTTTGCTTATACTGCAGTTTCTTTATACTGAGTTGGAACAAGAAGGAATGGTTGCAAAATCTCTGATAAAGATGGATGATACTGCTTAACCATTTAAAAATAAACATTTGTTAAATTATATACAAAGTATGAATTAATTTGTGGTCGAATAAAAATAGGTTTGTAAATTTTGTGTTAAGAAAAAGTTACTGTGAATACTTTTGAAGATAATGATAATTATAATTAAAACCACATGCTATCAAAAAATCAATAATTCAGTATAATTGAAAGGTATAGATCAAATAGAATAATTACTAGAGTTCATATAAATCTGTGAATCCTGAATATGAAATAAGTAGATGTTGTGAAACTGTGAAACAATCCAAATCTAAAATAAAAGTCTGTATAGATTATTCTCAGATGATCACAATCATATAAACTCTGTTCTCATAATTTATGCCCGAGTACTAGTAGTTAGGATTAGAATGGTGGGCAGTGGGGATTCCAGCATGGCTCTCATTGTCTGATAAAACTAAAATGAAGCCATATTTTCTCATTAACTACAGACTGTACTGATAAAGAACCAATTCTGATGTAAGAAAAAAACTAAAATTGATAGAATTACTAAGTTACCAAAATTTAATATTAAAGGAGAGTTTATTTCTGGGTATAATATAAAAGCTTTTAATCAAATAAAAATTTAGCCTGAATATCTGTGTGAATTTTAACATCTTGAGGGAAAAAGTTTGTAGGTAAATATTAAAATCTCTATTCTCTCAATTTTAGAAAATATCAAAGCATACTTACAAGGCTGAACAACAAAGAGAAGTGATGAATCTTTCTTCTGCAGACATCTGCTCTTAACAGCATGTACGATCAAAGATTTAGGAGCAAGTTTCCCAGTATAACAGCAGGCACCAGAGGAAATGTTGAGCCAGGGCTAACACTTCTCACTGATCAACACGCAGTAAAGAGGAAGATTCTGCAGGTGTGAATCAGAGTCAGAGAAAAATTAGATTCTCAGGAGAGTACGTATCTTTTAAGTAGTTGAGGGCATATGGTGGGAGCAAAAAGCCAATGATTCTATAAAATTCCCAATTAAACAAAAGAGTAATACCAGTTTTTCAGTACTTCCCTTACATCAAAATAAAATAAAAGGTTTAAGATGTAAGACAGGCTATTTTGAGTTGCACCCATGACCTCATTATGAACGGTATGAAATAATTCATATTTATTAAGCAGTAATATGGCATGTAGTTAAAGCTATAGTCCATCATAGCTTATAAAATGTCCATCATCTGGACTTAGCATATGCTCTGGTAACAGAGTACTGGTTAGTATTTGGTAATTCTTGAGTTCAGTCCTCAACATTGGGCAAAAGTAGGCTATACTTAGATTGTCTATTGAAAAGATAAGAATCACATGTGAATTCCACATTTAGACCGTAAATTTCAATGCAGAAGGGTTATTGAAGTGGCAGAAGGGTTATCTCAGTGGCAGTATTAATATATTGTTGTTCCACACTATACTCTTCCCTGCATTTTCACTTTGACCATTTTATCATAGTGTAGTACATTGTATTTTATATGTCATTTTAGACTTCTGAAAGTAAGTTTCCCTAAATATAAAGGTGATAATGTCAATTGTGCTGCTATAAAGTATAGAGTATAAAGGGACAGAGAAAACATATCCACTCACTGGCAGATGAGACTGAGATGAAGATAGATTTTTGATGCTGCATTCATAACTAATTTGGTTGGCTTTTGTTTTGAGTTCTACATATCTCCATTATTCACAGTGTGAAAACTTAACCACATATGATTTATACAAGTAACTTGACTCCTGATGATGAAGACCAAGTACAAAATATAGGGTTGAAAGTTGAGGACTCCAGATAGACTAAGCATGTGGGGAGATATCCAGTTTTGAATAACAGTTGAGTACTGCCTGGAGACTAGCAAAGGGAGAGAATCCTGGCGGCCATATTCGCTGCCTGCCAGAGCAGAAGAGCTTTACTAGGTTCTGTATCACCCCGAAATTTAGATCTCTGGGGGTGCAAACCACCAGGGGTCTGCCTGTGCTCAGGAACTGAGCACATAGGAGGTTCATCTGCCAGACCTCCTGGTGTGGGGCCTGTGTACTGCCTGGAGACCAGCACAGAGGGAGAATTCCTACTGCCATATTCGCTGCAGGCTGGAGCAGAAGAGCTTCACTATGTACTGTATCAGCCCGAGCTTTTGATCCCTGGGAGTGCAAACCGCCAGGGTTCAGCCTGCGCTCAGAAACTGAGCTCATAGGTGGTTCATCTGCCAGTCCGCTGGGCGTGGGGCCTGTGTCCTGCCTGGAGACCAGCAGAGGGAGAGAATCTCTGAGGCCATATTCTCTGCCTGCTGGAGCAGAAGAGCGTCACTAGGTACTATATCATATTTGACCTTATTTTTGTACTCAGCTCTCACAAACTATGCTTTTGGTACATTCAGTTCCTTCAATTTCCCAAGCATTCCTGGCAACCCAACGCATCTATGTCTTTGCTATCTTTGCTTTTACATATGTTGTTCCTTTGGGTTCCATTGTACCTTCCACAGATATTGAAGACATCTTTCACAAATGCAGGGGCGCACACACCCTCCTTCTGAACAAGAGTTGGTTATCATTCCCTCTATACCCAAAGGAACATTTGCACATATGTCTAGTAACTGTTCCTTGTTAAATACGTTTATAATGAAACAGTTTTGTTATTTGTTTTGAAATTAGAATAATATTTTATTTTACAAACTTATTAATATTTGTGAAGGGAGGATTCATATGTTCTTCATATCTAAATGTCACAGAGCTAAAAAGAAACTGCCAATAAGGTCAGTTAAAGTTTATTGAAACATTGTAATACAAAAGTACCATGTGTAAACCAGAAGAGTTCAAACAAATGCTTACAACATACAGTCATTCATAGTACTGTGTGAGAAGCATAAATATGAGTTATTTTGACTTTTAAAATCACCTGTTTTATATTATACTTTCAAAGGCAAACTAGGCTACTTAAGTTTGTCTACAGTTGATTAGTTCAGTGTATTGAGTTGTTATCACAATGAGATAAAACTTCTTTTGTGTTTTGTTTTGAATAGAGCTTGTGCTCAGAGAGAACAGGATAGCATACATTTTGTGTTGCTTACATAGCTATAGGCAGGAACTCTTAAGGGTCACAGGTATGGCTTCCTTTGCACAGGAAGGTTTATAGAAATGTTTGGTAGAGTGTTGAAAAATAAAGAGTAAAATAGGCTCATCATGTGACTCTCTTGCTCATTGCTCCACATGTCTAAAATTAGGAAGGTCTAGGAAGGACTAGGATGATTATTTGATACTTACTCAGAAAAAATATCTTTGCAAAACATTATGAATAGTTTTAGGAATGTGCCTCATATTTGGAAGTAAGTTTTTAAGGCATTAGAAATTAATTCATGAAGCTAAATGATAATAGTGAGAATTAAATTTTATTTTGGATAGAAAAGTATTAAAATAATGTTTCACATGGATGATTATTAAATATTATTTTCCATAATATTTATAATTCAACAAAACATAACAACCTAATATCATAAAATAGACTTATGTTCATAAGATTTAATGATGTAATAAATTAAAACATTGATGTAGCTATAAGAATATAAATATAGGCTATATAGACAGGATTAAAAAGCACATAATACAAAACAAGCATATATACACACAGACTAGAAAGAGTAATAAATTCCAAACAGAGGGTCCTTTAATTCTGAATCAACTCTAATATGTAGTTGGCTAACACCAAAAAGTATTCTTTTTGATGTTATTTTTCTTGTTTTCTCAGAGGCTACATCGTACACAACAGAAGTAGAAAGAAGTCAAATGTAATTTTGATTTGTGTGCCTTTAATTGAACTATAGTGAGTTGTTCTCATACCAGAAATTTGTTGGGAATTTGAATATTTCCAAACTTCTATTTAATAATATATTAGAATTCCATATACATTGCAAACAAGAATTTACTCTATTTAGAATCTTGGCAGCAATTAAAGGATTAGCAATGTGGACAAATACTAGAATTTAAATAGAATATATATTCATAGCTATGTATTCTAAATAGAAGTACTAGAAATGATTCATCTCACTAATCCTGTATGAGAACTGAGAATAAGCTGTATCAAAAGGGCAACATATGTTGATAAATATTATTTTTATCTATTTTTTTCTATGTGAGCAAGCAGTGTAAATGGAATAAAGTAAGTGGTATTGCATGTTTTTGTTGCCTAGAACTATAAACGGAACTTGAAACTTAGGTGTAGAGCTTGGGATGTAGATGTATCCATCAGTGAGGGCACCTCACTCTCCTGTTGTTTACCACATTCTGACTAGTTTTGTTTTTCTGTATTGGTTTCACTTGGCTGGTAAAGGAAGACTCATTGATGGAGATGAGAGTCACACTTATATCTGAGAATATAAGGTAAGTATTTAGGATAAAGTTATGAGTCACAAGGACTTGGTAAAGAGACTTAGTAAACCTTAGTAGTAGGTTTTCTTCTAAGAAGTATGACTTCACTACCCATGGATTTTTGGATGTGTTGTCAGTACCACGTATGATTTTCTCCCAGTTGACTAAGGCCTAAGTATAATTAGATTGCAATTAATTACAATGAAATTATGAATGCTACTATTGTAACCTTAGAGATACCAGACATTACAGCTGGATGATGCTATTGATAACTTCTCTTAGTAGCTTGCATAGCACCTTCTGCACTGTGAAAGCTAGTTCTCAGGAAGTAGAGTTTTAAATCAGAACTAGCTCAAATACTATGAATCCTGTGCCCAAAATATTTGTTGTCTTGAGCAATAGAATTGACTACCAACTTTGGGGAAGCAACTAAGGGCAGGGGGCAATAACCTGTGTTGTTATGGAAGTCTATTATACTTTTCTGACAACTCTAAAGTAAGTTGCTCATACTTTTACTATTTTTCAAGTTGGTTTATGGTTTGTGTTTGCAATAATATCATTTTAGGGATAATTTAGGTAAAAAAAAAAAGAATATGCTTCCTTATGACATTTTCAAACTCTTCTTACACAGGGAGCGCAGGAGTGTAAGATCAGTTGGGACAAGGCTCACTAGAGCCCTACCTGCACTCAGGAGCTGGGCAGCCCCACAGCACTCTGTGCTAGGGGAAAGCCGGTCACACAGAGGTGCTGAGAAAATCTTACAGGAGGTACACAGGAGGTACAAGCACCAGCCAGTTACAGAAGGACCAACTAACACCAGAGATAACCACATGCAAAAGGCAAATGTAGGAACTTTACTAACAGAAATCACGGCTATATGGCACCATCTGAACCCAATTCTTCCACAACAGCAAGTCCTGGATACCCCAACACCCCAGAAAAACAAGATTTGTGTTTAAAAATCACAGTTCATGATGTTGTTAGAAGACTTCAAGAAAGACATAAATAATTCCTTTAAAGAAATATAGGAGAACACAGGTAAACAGGTAGAAGCCCTTAAAGAACTACAGGAAAGCACAACAAAACAGGTAAAGAAATTGAACAAAACCATACAGGATCTAAAATATGGAGGTAGAAACAATAAAGAAATCACAAAGGGAAACAACTCTGGACATAGAAAAGCTAGGAGAGAAGTCAGGAGTCATTGATCCTAGAATCAACAATAGAATACAAGAGAAAGAAGAAAGAATCTCAGATACAGAAGATATCATAGAAAGCATTGACACAACAGTCAAAGAAAATGCAAAATGCCAAAAGCTCCTGATCCAAAACATCCAGGAAATCCAGGACAAAATTAGAAGACCAAATCTAAGGATTATAGGTATAGAATTTTAGAGAGTGAAGATTTACAACTTAAAGGGCCAGTAAATGTCTTCAACAAAATTATAGAAGAAAACGTCCCTAACCTAAAGGAAGAGATGCTCATGACCATACAAGAAGCCTACAGAACTTGAAATAGATTTGACCAGAAAAGAAATTCCTCCCATCACAAAATAATTAAAACACCAAAGATACTAAACAAAGAAAGAATATTAAAAGCAGTAAGGGAAAAAGATCAAGTAACATATACAAGTAGACCTATCACAATTATACCAGACTTCTCACCAGAGACTATGAAAGCTGGAAGAACCTGGGCAGATGTTATACAGAACCTAAGGAAACACAAATGCCAACCCAGACTGTTATATCCAGCAAATCTCAACAAAGGTATTCCATGACAAAAACAAATTTACACAATATCTTTCTGCAAATCCAGCCCTTCAAAGAATAATGAATGGAAAATACCAACAAAAAGAGGAAAACTACACCCTAGAAAAAACAAGAAATTAATCTTCTTTTAACAAACCCAGAAGAAGATAACCACACAAACATAAAAATTATATCAAAAATAACAGGAAGCAACAATCACTATTCCTTAATATCTCTTACCATCAGTGGACTCAATTCCCCAATTAAAAGATATAGACTAACAGACTGGATATGTAAACAGGACCCAACATTTTGCTGCATAGAGGAAATGCATCTCAGTGTCAAAGACAAAACCTATCTCAGAGTAAAAGGCTAGAAAACATTTTTCCAAGAAAATGGTCCAAGGAAACAAGCTGCAGTAGCCATTCTAATATCCAATAAAGTAGATTTTTAAACAAAAGTCATCAAAAAGAACACAGAAGGACACTTTATACTCATCAAATGAAAAAAAAATCTATCAAGAAGAACTCTCAATTTTAAACATCTGTGATCCAAAGATAAGGGCACCCTCAATCATAAAAGAAACTTTACTAAAACTCAAAGCACACATTGCAGCTCAAGCAATAATTGTGGGTGACTTCAACACCTCACTCTCATCAATAGACAGATCAGGAAAACACAAACTAAACAGAGACACAGTGAAACTAAAAGAAGTTTTGGACCAAATGGATTCAACCTATAGAATAATCAAAAGAATATACCTTCTTCTCAGCACCTCATGGTACCTTTTCCAAAATTGACCATATAATTGGTCTCAAAACAGACATCAACAGATACAAGAAGATTGAACTAATTCCATGCTGCCTATCAGATCACTATGGAATAAGGGTCATCTTCAATAACAACAAAAACAACAAAAGTCCACATACAATGGAAGCTGAACAATGCTCTATTCAATGATACCTTGGTCAAGGAAGAAATAAGGAAAGAAAGAAAAGACTTTTTAGCATTTAATGAAAATGAAGACACAACATACCCAATTTATGGGACACAATGAAAGCAGTGCTAAGAGGAAAACTCATAGCTCTGAGTGCCAACAAAAAGAAGCTGGAGAGAGCATACATTAGCAGTTTAACAGCACACCTGAAAGCTTTAGAACAGAAAGAAGCTAATATACCCAAGAGGAGTAGAAGGCAGGAAATCATGAAACTCAGGGCTGAAATCAACCAAGTTGAAACAAAAAGAACTATATAATGAATCAACAAAACCAGGAGCTGGATCTTTGAGAAAATCAACAAGATAGAAAAATCTTTAGCCAGACCAACAAGAGGCTACAAAGACAGTATCCAAATTAACAATATCAGAAATGAAAAGGGAGATATAACAACAGAAACTGAGGAAATTCAAAAAATCATCAGATCCTACTAAAAAAGCTTATACTCAACACAATTGGAAAATCTGAATGAAATGGACAATTTCCTAGACAGACACCAAATACCAAAGTTAAATCAGGATCAATAGACTATATAAACTGTTCAATAACGCCTCGAGAAATAGAAGTGGTCATTGACAGTCTTCCAACCAACAAAAGCAGAGGATCATATGCTTTCAGTGCAGTATTCTATCTGACCTTCAAAGAACACTTAACACCAATACTCTTCAAACTATACAAAACAGAAACAGAAGCTATACTACCCAATTCATTCTATGAAGCCACAATTTCCCAAAAAGACACAAAGATCCAACAAAGAAAGAGAACTTCAGATGAATTTCCCTAATGAATATTGATGCAAAAATACTCAATAAAATTCTTGCCAAGCGAATCCAAGAACACATCAAAACCATCATTCACCATGATCAAGTAGGCTTCACACAAGGAATGCAGGGATGGTTCAATATATGGATATCCATTAATATAATCCACTACATACACAAACTCAAAGAAAAATAAACATATGGTCATTTCATTAGATGCTGAAAAGCATTTGACAAAATTCAGCATACTTTCATGTTAAAAGTCTGAGAAAGAACAGGAATTCAAGACCCATACTTAAACATAGTAAAAGCAATATACAGCAAACCTGTAGCCAACCTCAAACTAAATGGAAAGAAACTTGAAGCAGTTCCACTGATATCAGGTACTAGACAAGGCTGTCTTCTCTGTCCATATTTATTCAATATAGTACTTGAAGTTCTAGCTAGAGTAATTATACAACAAAAGGAGGTCAAAGAGTTACAAAGGAATAAGTCAAATTATCACTATTTTCAGATGACTTAAGCAAACCAAAAAACTCCACCAGAGAATTACTACAACTGATAAACAATTTCTGCAAAGTGAACAGATATAAAATTAACTCAAGCAAGTCAGTATGCTTCCTATACTCAAAGGATAAATAGACTGAGAAAGAATTAAGGAAATCACACTCTTCAGAATAGCCATAACTAAAATAAAGTATCTTGGCATGACTCTTTCCAAACAAGTGAAAGATCTGTATGACAATATCTTCAAGTCTCTGAAGAAAGAAATCGAAGAAGACCTCAAAAGATGGAAAAATCTTCCATGCTGTTGGATTGGCAGGATTCATATAGTAAAAACTGCCATCTTGCCAAAAGCAAGATATAGATTCAATGCAATCCCCATCAAAATCCCAACTCAATTCATCATAGAGTTAGAAAGAACAATTCTCAAATTTATCTGGAATAACAAAAAACCCAGGATAGCTAAAACTATTCTCAACAGTAAAGGAATTTCTGGAGGAATCAGTATCCTGGACCTCAAGCAGTACTACAGAGCAATAGTGTTAAAAACTGCATGGTATTGGTGCAGTGACAGGCAGGTAAATCAATGGAATAGAACTGAAGACCCAGAAATAAACCCACACGCCTATGGTCACTTGATTTTGAAAAAGGAGCTACAACCATCCAATGGAAAAAGGATAGCCTTTTCAACAAATGGTGCTGGCTCAACTGATGGCTATCATGCAGAAGAATGCAAATCAATCCATTCTTATCTCCTTGTACTAAGCTCAAGTTCAAGTGGATCAAGAACCTCCACATAAAACCTGATGCACTGAAACTAATAGAAAAGAAACTGGGGAAGAACCTTGAGCACATAGGTACAGGGGGAAATTTCCTGCATAGAACACCAGTAGCTTATGCTCTAAGATCAAGAACTGACAAATGGGACCTTATAAAATTACAAAGTTTCTGTAAGTCAAAGGACACTGTCAAAAGGACAAAAGTGCAACCAACAAATTGGGAAAAGATTGTTACCAACTCTACATCTGACAGAGGGTTAATATCCAATATATACAAAGAACTCAAGAAGTTAGACTCCAGAGAGCCAATAACCCTATTAAAATGGATTATGGAGTTAAACAAAGAATTTTCACCTGCGGAATATGGAATGACTGAGAAGCACCTAAAGAAATGTTCAACATCCTTAGTCATCAGGGAAAAGCAAATCAAAACAGCCCTGAGATTTTACCTCACACCAGTCAGAATGGCTAAGATTCTGGAGTCAGCAAATGCTAACAAGGATGTGGAGAAAGAGGAACATTCCCTCACTGCTGATGGGAATGCCAGCTGGTACAATGATTCTGGTACAATGATTGGGGACCTCTTGGTTATAGCCCAACCCTGGCAATTCTGCTTTATATAATGATTTTAATTAGAAATTAAGTGAGAAATATTTATGCCATAGCATGAATCTTACCTAATTTAAGTTTACTCTGCTGAAAGAATTCACTGTAATGTGTTTTATATAGCTCAATTCACTCAAATTTACCTAGCATTAGAAAAAAATGGGTAGAGAATTTCAGAGAATATAATGTAAGTGACTTTGATATCAATTCCCAAAGAGACTCCTAGTTCTTTTAAGGAAACTTATGAAACAAATTTTCCCACCCATTTTTCAATTGAGAGTTTGCTCTTTGTAATGTTAGTATTCATCTCATCAAAATTCTGCATACTTCATTCTAATTCTCTAGTTGTTTGTTGTTTCAAAGTATTCAAAATCATGGAACACAAGTTTTGATGTCCTAAGAACAAAAGAACCAGGTTTTTAGGAATAATTACCAAATACCCAGTATCAAATAGTGCATTGATTATTTTCTTAGTGCTTAAAACAAATGTATGAAAAGAAACTACTTAAGGGGAAAGCATTTCTATTTATTCTTATTTCCAGAAAATACTCCTTACATTGGAAAGTACATGGCAGCCAGAACATCTGGCCTGAAGGCTGCAGAAAATCATGCATCTTACTCAGAGCTGGGCAAATGCAGATGCACAGAAAAGAGAATCCCATCCTAAATGATTTTTTTTTCGTTTTTGCCATTTCATTTATTCCACCCAGGACTCCTGGCCTTTGGATGGTGTCACCACATGAACAGTAGTAGATCTTCCCACTTCACTTAGTTGATTATGAAAATATTTCACAAATCCACAAATATCTGATTCACTAATTCTTTTGGTCTGTTTTTTATCTAATCAAGTTAATAATGAAAATAAATTATTACAAAAGAACTATAAAAGCTGAGTTAAAAATACCACAAGAAATGAATTAAAGTTCATTTTTTATCCAATATATTCTTTATTTATATTTCAAATGATTTCCCCTTTCCTGGATCCCTCCTCCCCAAAAGTCCTATAAGCTCTCTTCCTTCCCCTGATCCCCCATCCACCCCTTCCCACTTCCCTGTTCTAGTATTCCCCTACAGGATTAAAGTTCTTAATATATATTTATCTAAGAAAATATGTAAAAAAAAGGCATAAAACTTACAGGTCACATATTATTAAGGAACCATATGTTTATTAAGGAGATAAAAGCATAAATAAATTATTAATAAACTCCCAGAAGACTGACACGTGAAACTTTAGAAAAAATATGCATTGTTAGGGATGAAAACTATTATAGTCATATTCCTACTTTTATAGTATCTTACAAAATTGCCTACACTCTTGACATCTATCTAGGTATGTAGTTCTTTAGTACTTATCTGAATGATTGATAGCTTAATTCAGCACAAAACATGGTAATTGAATATTCATAGTAATTTTAAATTATATAAAATTAGAAATAAGTATAACACATTTTAGTAAATAAAATGACAGTTCTTGGTACACAATGGGTATTATTTGACATTAAAATAAATTGCCCTTCTAGCCACAAGACATTGTGAAGGAAATGTAGCATATCACTAAATAAATCAATCAATTAGAAAATTAATATATTATAGAATTCTATACATGTAATAGTTTGAAATGAATAAAACAATGTAGAGAGCAAAACAATTAATAGATGATATGGTTGACCGTGAGAAACAGAATCAATAGGGAAAGAGGAATTTACTGCTATTACAATTACTTTGAGAATTAGTGATATATACATATATATTTGTATATAGTTTGTATATTAATATATACACCTTCTACATGCTGTTATTTACATGTATTATATACTAATACATATACATATGCATTATATATAATGAATACACACATTATATCTGCAATGTATCACATTAACAAGTATGAATCTGTCATAAAGTATGGACTCTTATGTAAGTCCTAGGATGTGTTTGTCAATGTTGTTCTATGGACTGTCAATATTATGATACTTACTGTAATGCTACCAACCCTGTCTATAAAGCAAAATTCATTATTAAAGTTTGAATGGACCTATAAGACTTGTGCAACATAATGCTGAAATCCATTCACTACAAATATTTACTAGTTTTAAGTCTTCCTAAAATACCTGATTCCAACTCTAACTCAAAGGATACTAAAAATTGTCTGTGAATTTTGCTATATGTCTGTAATAATAGATAACATTAAATGACAGCACAAATTTCATGGAAGAAAACCTTCATGATTTCATCGCTGAAGTATTTTATTATTTCATTCAGGTTAATTTCTTAGTTTGATAAACATTTTTCAGAGCTTAAGATGGGTTTTTGTAATTATGCATAGCCACCTGCTCTGAGTCATAGATTTAGTTAGAACAGAAGCATACAGATTTAAAGTTTTCCATTTGGATTGAATTCTGGCCTAAATCTGTCACATAATTTCTAAGTAGTTTTATACACAGAACAGCCTGAATCACAGTCCAAATTACTGAGGAAAAGTCACTGGTGAAGCTGGAAGCTAATGTCTCTAAGTTAGTCCATTTATAGCACAGCTATAAAGCAACAGGGTCAATATATGAGAGCCCTAAACGTGAAGAGAATAGATGCCTTCCTTCTGTAGTTTATATCCTCTCCATGTGTATACTTTTATTTTTAGTAATGATTCTATTTCCCTGGGAAAATAGAGTAACTAAGTGTAAGACAAGGATGAAGATAAATGAATTCTGTTTTCATGGTACTATTTAAAAACATTATAAATCCTGAAGTAATAAAGTCTACTGCAAAATATATGAGACAGTTTATATTTAAATATGAAAGCAATTAATATGTGAAAAATATTTCTTAGAAGAATTTTAGTATTACAATTCTCTTAATTTATCTGTTATAATCTCAAAAAAGATATTTGCTTGAAATATTCTGCGTTAAGTGTTTCTCCAATCCTCTGAAATCAAAATTTAATATTTGAAAAGACATAACCATTTCTATATGCTGAAGACTTGATCTCATATTTCAATATTATCTAAAATACCCTGCATTTCTTAGTAGGTAAGAAATGGGATGATTCCTTTTGAAAATACAATAAAAGATAATATCATGTAGCTTTTTGTTTTAACTATTGTGAGCCATAATGCTTTTGGTGATATAGGCTCAAGGTCTGAAAACTAAATGTTTGCACTTTTTCTTCAATATACTCAACGTGATCTGAAATTGCAGCATCAACAAGCTGGTTTGTATTCTAACACCTCAAGGACAACCATATATTACATTTCTATGCGCTCTGTGTTAACTAAATATAACCCACAACTTTGAGGGATTGGAAATCGTGTTGTGATTTGTTCTCAATCAGCTCCCACCTGCAATTCAGTATTATCTCTGAGTAATGCTTATTTGTACTGTCCAGGATATTGTAGTTAGATGTAGCCCTGTGGCAAAGAAGTAATCATATTGATTTTTCACTTCTGCAGAAAATACTCTTGTGTTCAATTGCTAAGGTTTGGCAAAATATAAATAAAACCACAACTATTGGATCTCCAGTAGAAGCAAGATTTCAAGTGTGTCCAGATCATCTACTGCAAGGTCATTTCCAATAAGTTTGTTCTCATAAGTAGGACGTATTGGATAATGTTTGTAGTTCTCCAAGCTTTCAACTGAGTGGTTATTTTTGGCTATTTTCTTCCAGACTATTTTTTTAATTATATGCAAAATATTAATGAGAAACTTGTTTTCTTTAACAATATATAAGCAACATGTTTGCTTCTTTATGCAAAAGGGAAATAATTAAAATTATGGAAATTGTGATTTTGACTTCCTAAAATAACCAACAAAATGTTTTTAGAGCACTCAATGAAATACAACTTTTACAAAAGGGAGGTTTTGTGAAAATTGCTCTTAATAAAACTTATTTTAAATGCAGTTGGTAAGTAAGTCTTCTGTTGATTTTAAATGGTTTGTTTGGAAATGAAAGTTTTTGCAATATAAGTGTTTTGTTTAATGTATAAAAGGCAGTATGACTTGATTTTATTTGAACTAGAAAATAAGGAGCACATTTTAACTACTTTAATCTTGGATTTAATTAATGTATCTACCTTTGAAAGAAAAATTTGTAGTTTTTGGTCAGTCTATCAATATCAACATAAAGTTACCCCAAACTTTAAATAAGTGAAACTAAATTGGATTCTGTATTCATCTATTTCCTGTTAGAGTTATAAAACAGGTAAAGCTGCATAGTTCTGCTTGTTTCTGTTCAGTATCTTTTCATGCTATTCTGATTATCTGAAATCTATTCTCAATGGTTGCTGCTGCCTACAGTGTGGCCTGTAGTTCTTCCCCAATCTATACTTAAATAAATGACATTTCCTTTACTTGCTTTTTGATTACTAATCATTTCAAATCATATATCACACATTTTCTTTCTTCCAACCTTGTTCTACTACTATCTGTAATGTCTTCTTTCTTCAACTGTTAAATGAAATTACGTGTGTTTTTTCTCTAGCTACCTGTCTTTTCTCTATAAGATCTTGACAATCCTTTGTGTGCAACCTTTGTTCCATGAGATTGTAGAATCCAGCATTCAATGTAGAATCTCAGTAACTATATCACTGCTAGTGTAAAGATTACTCAGATCAGTGTAACTTATTAATAAATATCTATTTTTCAACATTTAGAGACAAAAATGTCTCCAATAATGATCAAAGGATTTTTTCATCATCAGGACTTAGTTTGCATTTAAGATTTAATAAAAACCTTTAAATACATATGTAATATAAATGTAATACAATATAAAATAATATCTCTAAATTTAACAAAATTCCAATATTGTTTCATAATATTATCATTACTTAACAAATAATAAATGATTTATGATGTAAGTAACTTAAAACAGCATTGGGTTGCATATATAGTATACATTGAATGCCCAAATAGTAGAAGTCTGAACTGCAGTCTTCCAGTACTGAGTGATGAGAGAACCTTGAAGAATGAGACCTGGGAACGGGTTCTGCTATGTCACTTAGGTAGACTCATGGGAGATGTGGGACCCTAGAGTCTTATACTTTGTCTTTGTTTGCCTTTTGGTCATAAGGCAGAAGTTCTTTCACCTGTCTTTTGTTTTATTGAATTGTATTGGATAGTTTAATAATTTATATTTCAAATGTTATCCCCCTTGTGATTTTCCCCTCCACATTTTCCCTATCCTTCCCCCATGCCACTATTAGCATGATCCCCAACCTGCCCACCCACTCATGCCTCAGTGCCCTAGCATTTCCCTGCTCTTAAGTTTTGAGTTCTATAGGCTTCTTGTAGGGAACTTGAATATCAAAAGTACTGGAAAAAAAGGTGAGCATTTAAAGCTATTGACACTGGAAGGGGATATTTTATTCAAATTGGAGTAGGTATTGCAAATAATTACTTCTTGGTGAATGCCTCAGCCATATTTTCTCCTATTCTTATTTATTCAAAGGCTGCATTTGAAGTTAAATAACTAGTTTATCTATTAGTAAAAAATGGATGTCACAACAACATTCAGCCTTTATTCCTAGATAAAATACACAGCAATAACTCCAAACAAGGACCAGAGGAAAAAAGCAGAGAATTTCCAAGTGACCAGAAAGAAAGTAAATGTTAGAACATAGCAATGGAGAATGAAACTGTTACAGACAAGACTGTTACCACTAAATATGTAACTATGCATCTTGCAACAGAATATTAAGAAGGATGCTTGGGTACCTCTTAAGGAATCGGGGCAATTTTCCAGTAGTAGGCATATTTTCCTCATGTTGAGTGGAGCTAAGTCTAACTAAATGACTGTTGGTTCCAAGCAAGGTATGAAGAAACAACTAGTAAAATAAAGAGGTCATGAATTTGAAGAAGAGTGAAGAGGAGTGTTTGGGAGGCCTTGGAGGAAGGAAATAAAGGAAGGAAACATCATAAAATTAGAATTAAAAAATCAAGAGAGAAGTGAAGTAAATATAAAAAGAGAAATAAACATTGTGTCTCAAAAATATTCATTCCTAAAGGTACCTTAGAGAAGTCTGTTTACCCTTTGGATATACAATGGAATATAGCCTAGTCAAAATGTGGTGAAGGATTCTATGAACCATGTTAAGGTTTGATCTTTTCTAATATATTGCATGCTAAGTGTGGGATCCCAAGACATGATTGCCACATAGATTATAGAGCCTGCCCATAAATGTAGGCAAAGTTATATGACCTTGTCCCAAGATATTTTTAATTGGTAAATAAAGATGCTTACAGCTTATAGCTGGGTAGAAAAGAGTTAGGCAGTATGTGTTGCTCCTCGCCTAGGGGTTGAATGCAACAATGAAAAAAAGAAAAAGGGGAAGAGAGATCCCACCCAGAAAAGCAGTTCTACCAGGAGCACTGTCACTCCTAAGTTAACAGGTAATTCAAACATGTTTGCTCCAAACTGGCCAAAGATAGCCCTGCCAGGAGATCATAGGGCACAGGGGAGGCATAGAAACTGGGGACAGGATCCCTCCATTCTTTATTTGTACCCTGGAGTTAACCATGTGTCACAGCTCTCCAGATCCAAATCCTACCCAGAGAGAGCTGGTCTCCAAAGAGTGCTACAGACTCACAGGCTCACAGGAGAGACAGGCTTTAGTCAAAGACAGAAAGATCAACTAACACTAAAGAAAACCAGATGGTAAGAGACAAGTACAAAAACCTAAGCAAGAGAAACCGAGGCTACTTGGCATTATCAGAACCCAGTTCTCCAAAAACAGCAAATCCTGGATACCCCCAACATATCAGAAAAACAAGACTCTGATTTAAAGTTACATCTCATGATGATGATAGAGGGCTTTAAGAAGGACATAAATAATTCCATTAAGTAAATACAGGAGAACACAGATAAACAAGTAGAAGTCTTTAAAGAAGAATCACAAAAGTCCCTTAAAGAATTACAGGAAAACACAATCAAACAGGTGAAGGCATTGAACAAAACCATGGAGGATCTAAAAATGGAAATAGAAACAATAAAGAAATCACAAAGGGAGACAACCCTCAAGATAGAAAACCTAGGAAAGACATCAGGAGACATAGATGCAATCCTTACCAACAGAATACAAGAAATAGAAGAGAAAATCTCATGTGCAGAAGTTACCAATGAAAGCATTGACACAAAGGACAACAAAAATGCAAAAGGCAAAAAGCTACTAACCCAAACATCCAGGGAATCCAGGAAACAATGAAACATATGGATAATAGATATAGAAGAGAGAATGTTCCCAAATTAAAGGACCAGTAAATATCGTCAACAAAATTATAGAAAACTTCCCTAATCTAAAGAAAGAGATATCCACGAATGTACAAGAAGCCTACAGCACTCCAAATAAACTGGACCATAAAAGAAATTTCTCCTGTCATCACATAAGATTTAAAACACCAAATGCACAAAACGTAGAAAGAATATTAAAAGCAGTAAGGGTAAAAGGTCAAGTTACATATAAAGTCAGACCTATCAGAACTGCATGAGACTTCTCAACAGAGACTCTAAAAGATCTTGAACAGATGTCATACAGAGCCTAAGATAACATAAATGCCAGACCAGGCTACTATAGCCATCAAAACTGTTAATCAACATAGATGGAGAAATCAAGATATTACATTTTAGATCCTAATTTACATACTATCTCTCCACAAATCCAGCCCTACAAATGATAATAGATGGAAAACTCCAACACAAGGAGGAAAAATACAACTTCTTTCAACAAACCAAACAGAAGATAGCCACACAAACATAATTTCACCTCAAGTTCCTCAGCAAAAATAGCAGGAAAAAACAAACACTTTTCTTCAATATCTCTTAACATCAATACACTTAACTCCACAATAAAAAGACATAGACTAACACACTGGATATGTATACAGGACCCAGAATTTTGCTGCATACAGAAAATGTACCTCAATGACAAAGACAGATACTACCTCAGAGTAAAAGGCTGTAAAAAATATTCCAAGCAAATGGGACCAGGAACTCAGTTGAAGTAGCCATTTGAATATTGAATAAAATCTTTCTACCCAAAGCTATCAAAAAAGATAAGGAAGGATACTTCATACTCATCGAAGCAATACATTTGCCAAGATGCCCTTTCAATTATAAACATCTATATTTCAAGCTCAAGGGAATGGACATTCATAAAAGAAACTTTATTAAGTTCAAAGTACACGTTGCACCTCACACAATATGAGTGAGAGACTTCAAAACCGCACTCTCATCAATGGATAGATCATGGAAACAGAAACTAAACAGAGACACAGTGAAACTAATAGAAGTTCTGGACCAAATGAATTTAACAGATATCTGTAGAATATTCC
Source organism: Apodemus sylvaticus (assembly GCF_947179515.1). Lineage (NCBI taxonomy): Eukaryota > Metazoa > Chordata > Mammalia > Rodentia > Muridae > Apodemus > Apodemus sylvaticus. Next base: position 60,304,268 of record NC_067477.1, read on the forward strand.
TTCCGCAAACAAAATAATATACCTTCATCTCTGCACCTATGGTACTTCTCCAAAATTGACCATATAATTTTGATCACAAAACAGGTCTCAACAGATACAAGAAAATTGAAATAATACTATGCATTCTATCATATCATCTATCAGATCACCACTGATCATCACTAAGGCTGGTCTTCTATAACCACAAAAACAACAGAAAGTCTACATATACATGGAGCTGAACAATAATCAATGAAAACTTGGTCAAGGAAGAAGTAAAGAAATTAAGGACTTTTTAGAATTTAATGAAAAGAAGACACAATATACCCACACTTATGGGATACAATGAAAGCAGTGCTAAGAGGAAAAATCATAACTCAGAGTGCCTCCAAATAGAAACTGGAGAGAGTATACACTAGCAGCTTGACAGCACACCTGAAAACTCTAGAACAAAAATAAGCAAATTCACCCAAGAGGAGTAGATGGCAGGAAATAATCAAGCTCATGGCTGAAATCAAGCAAGTAGAAACAAAAAGAACTACACAAAGAATCAACAAAACCAGGAGCTGCTTCTTTGCGAAAATGAACATGATACGTCAACCCTTAGCCAGACTAAGCAGAAGTACAGACAGTATCCAAATGAACAAAATCAGAAAAGTAAAGGGAGACATAACAATAGAAACTGAGGAAATCCAAAAAAAAAAAAAATCAGTGCCTACAAAAGCCTACATTTAAAAAAATCTAATTAAAAAATCTTAATGAAATGAACACATTCCCATACATATACCATGTACCAAAATTAAATTAGGTTCAGATCAACCATCTAAACAGTCGCATAAACCCTAATGTAAGAGAAGCAGTCATTAAGTCTCCCAACCAAAAAAGCTCAGGACTAGATGGGTTTAATGGAGAATTCTATCAGACCATCAAAGAATACTTAATCCCAATACTCTTCAAACTATTGCACAAAATAGAAACAGAAGGAACACTACCCAATTTGTTCTATGAGGTATAGATATACTATATAGATATAGATATAGATATAGATATAGATATAGATATAGATATAGATATAGATATAGTTTAGAAATAGATGATATAGATTAGATATAGATATAGATATAGATGATATAGATGATATAGATGATATAGATGATATAGATTAGATACAGATATAGATGACATAGATGATATAGATGATATAGATTAGATATAGATTAGATATAGATTAGATATAGATTAGATATAGATATAGATATAGATATAGATATAGATATAGATATAGATATAGATATAGATATAGATATAGATATAGATGATATAGATGATATAGATGATATAGATGATATAGATGATATAGACGATATAGATGATATAGATGATATAGATGATATAGATGATATAGATGATATAGATGATATAGAAATAGAGATAGAGATAGAGATATATCAGTGTAGATAGATAGATAGATAGATAGATAGATAGATATCAGTATATAACACACACACACACACATACAAAGCCTCAACAATGAACAAGAACTACAGAACAATTTCCCTTATAGATATAGATGCAAAATACTCAAAACAACCATCCGTCATGAAGAAGCAGGTTTCATCCCAGGGCCTAAGGGATCATTCAATATATGTAAATACATCATCATGGTTCACTATATTAACTAACAAAAAGAAAAAAAAACACATGATCATTTCATTAAATACTGAGAAAGCATTTGACAAAACTCAACCTCCCGTAATGATGAACATCTTAGAAAGATTAGGAATTCAAGGTCCATAACTAAACATAGTAAAAGCAATATACAGCAAGCCAGTAGCCAACATTAAATTAAATTGAGGGAAATTTGAAACATTCCCACTAAAATCAGGGAATACATAATAAGGCTCTCTCCCTACCTGTTCAATATAGTACTCGAGATCCTAATCATAGCAATTAGACAACAAATTGTCAAAGTGATATAAATAGGAAGAGAAAAATCAAAATATCACTATTTGTAGATGATATGATAGCATACTTAAGAGACCCCAAAACTTTCACCAGAGAACTCCTACAACTGTTACACAACTTCAGCAAAGTGTATGGATATAAAATTAACTCAAACAAATTAGTACCCTTCCCATACTTAAAGGATAAACAGGCTTAGAAAGAAATTAGGCAAACAACACACTTCACAATAGTCACAAATATTATAAAATACCTTGGTGTGACTCTCACCAAGCAAGTGAAAGATCTGTATATAAAGAACTTCAAGTCTCTCAGGAAATAAATCAAAGAAAATCTCAGAAGATGGAAAGATCTCCCATGCTCATGGATTGGCAGGATTAATATAGTAAAAATGACCATCTTGCTGAAAAGTGTACAAAATCAATGCAATCCCCATAAAAATTCCAACTCATTTCTTCCTAGATTTAGAAAGAGCAAAAAGACTGGGATAGCGAAAACTATTCTCAAAAGTAAAAGAACATCTGGGGGAATCACTATCCCTGACCTCAAGGTCTACTACAGAGCAATAGTGATCATGCATGGTATTGGTACAGTGACAGGCAGGTAGATCAATCAAATAGAATTGAAGATGCAGAAATGAACCCATACATCTATGGTCACTTGATCTTTGACAAAGAAGCTAATAGCACCCACTGAAAAAAGAACAGCATTTTCAACAAATGGTGCTGGTTCGACTGGTAGTCAACATGTTGAAGAATGCAAATGGAATTATTTTTTTTTTGACTGCGTTGTAAATGTCATTCCTTTTTTTTATATTCGATATATTTTTTATTTACATTTCAAATGATTTCCCCTTTCCTGGCTCCCCACTCCCCAAAAGTCCCATAAGCCCTCTTCCCTCCCCCTTTTCCCCCATTCACCTCTTCCCAATTCCCTGTTCTGATATTGCCCTACACTGCTGCACTGAGCCTTTCCAGAACCAGGGGCCTCTCATCCGTTCATCTTGGACATCATTTGATATATGGATCATGTCTTGGATATTCCAAGTTTCTAGTCTAAAATCCGCTTATCAGTGAGTGAATACCATGACTGATCTTTTGAGACTGGGTGATGTGGAGAAAGAGGAACACTCCTCCACTGCTGGTGGGGTTGCAAGTTGGTCCAAACACTGAGGAAATCAGTTTGGCAGTTCCTCAGAAAACTGGGTACGTCACTTCCGGAGGACCCTGCTATACCACTCCTGGGCATATACCCAGAGGATTCCCCAGCATGTAATAAGGATACATGCTCCACTATGTTCATAGCAGCCCTATTTATAATAGCCAGAAGCTGGAAAGAACCCAGATATCCTTCAACGGAGGAATGGATACAAAAAACGTGGTATATATACACAATGGAGTACTATTCAGCCATTAGAAACAATGAATTCATGAAATTCTTAGACAAATGGATGGAGCTGGAGAACATCATACCAAATGGAATCATTCTTATCTCCTTGTATAAAGTTAAGTTCAAGTGGATCGGATCAAGGATCTCCACATAAAACCAGATACACTTAAATTAATAAAAGAGAAGCTGGGGAAGTGCCTTGTAAGCATGGGAATGGGGGAAATTTTCCTGAACAGAACACTAATGGCTTATGCTCTTAGATCAAAAATATAACAATGGCATCTCATAATATTGCAAAGCTCCAGTAAGGCAAAGGATACTGTCAATAGAACAAAACAGCAACCAATAGACTGGACAAAGATCTTTACTAATGCTATATCTGATAGAGGGATAATATCCAATATAAACAACAAATACAGGAAAGTAGACTCCAGAGAACCAAATAGCCCTATTAAAAATGTGGTACAGAGCTAAACAAAGAATTTTCATCTGAGGAATAACAAATGCTAAGAAGCACCTACATAAATGTTCAACATCCTTAAATACATCAAATCAGGTAAATGCAAATAAAAGCAACCCCGAGATTCCACCACACACCAGGCAGAATGGCTGGGATCAAAAACTCAGATCACAGCACATGCTGGTGAGGATGTGGAGAAAGAGGAATAGTCTTCTATTGTTGGTGGGATTGCAAGCTGGTATAACCACTCTGGAAATCAATCTGGCAGTTCTTCAGAAATTTATACTTAGTCCTATCTGAGGGGACCCAGCTATACCACTCCTGGGTATATACACAAAAATATTCCAACATATAGTAAGGACACATATACTTCTATATTCCTAACAGCCTTATGTATAGTAGCCAGAAGCTGCAAGGAAGCCATTTGTCCTTCAAAAGAGGAATGGATACAGAAAATTTTGTGCATCTATACAATGGAGTACTACTCAGGTCTTAAAAACAATGACATTATGAAATTCTTAGGTAAATGGATGGAATTTGAAAATATCATCCAGAATGAGGTAACCTAGTCACAAAAGAACACACTCAATGATCAGTAATATTAACCCAAAAGCTCACTATACCCAATATCCAATTCATAGAGCACATGATGTGCAAGAAGAAGGCAAACAAAAAAGATGATGCTTTAGTACTTCTTAGAAGAGGCAACAAAATACTCAAGGGCAGAACTACCAAGACAAATTGTGGAGCAGAGACTGAAGGAAAGGCTATCCAGAGGCCTCTCCACCAGGGGATCATTCCCACATTTGTATACCCAAGACAGGCATTAAAGGAGATGCAAAGAAGTGCTTGCTGACAGGATCTTGATGTAGCTGTCTCTTGAGAGGCTCTGCCAGAGCATGACAAATAAAGAGGGGGATGTTCACAGCCAACCATTGGACTTAGCACATAGTTCCCAATGAAAGAGTTAGAGAAGGGACTGAAGAAGCTCAAGGGGTTTACAAGCCATAGGAAAAGATAGCAATATCAACCAACCAGACCCCCAAAAGCTCTCAAGGAGTAAACAACCAACCAAAGAGTACACATGAAGAGACCAATGGCTCCAGCTGTATATATGTAGCAGAGGATGACCTTGTTGAACATCAGTGGGAGGAAAGGTCCTCTGAAGGCTTATGCCTCAGTGTAGAGGAATGCCAGGCTAGTAAGGTGGGAGTTTGTGTGTGGAATAGGGGAAGGGATGATGGGACAGGAGTTTTCTAGAGAGGAAAACAGGAAATGGGATATCATTTGAAATAAAAATTAATTATCCAATAAAATAAAAAAGGGGAAGGGAAAGGAGGAAGAATTAGAGGAGACAAGGGAACTTCCATGAGGGAAGATGGGCCATAAGTGTCTGGCCAAGAGAAACAGGGATAGACCTCTGTGATATACCTTTGGGGAGGAAGCCAGGCCAGCAGGTAGAAGAGAAGGTTAGAAATTACCTATCAGTAATTATCAAAGCTAAATAAAATAAAATAGGCTGAATCTCAGTTTTTGCAACATACTTGGGGCTAAGCATACTACAAAACCATGTTAAGGTACTGAGTACTATACCTTTATAGGGAAATAAAATATTTAGGACATATATTACAGCAGAAGATGGCAGCATTTCTAGGAGGGAGTTTCTTTTGCTTGGGGATTGTAGAAGCTCAGAGTTCTCACATTTATCTCTTTTGCTTTCTACACCTTTGGCTAGTAGTTTGCTCTACTAGGTACACATTTGCAACTATTAAATTTAACATCTGCTGCCAACTCAGAGCCCTTCAGCATAAGAAGAAACTACTAGACATATTTGAAAAGCAACTTCACTTAAGAAGATATGTGGTCCCACAAGAATCCTCACTCCCATGTTGGCATATATATTGGTTTTGTCCTTCAGATTCTTTCAGCCACATTGTGGAAATTCATAGGTGTGGCTGCTCTGACATTTCTAATAGTAGATATCCTATTCCTCTTAATCTTAAGATCTTTTCATCCCCTTCTCTTCCCTGAATACTAGTTATAGAAGTTCTGTTTTTATCAGAGCTAGTGAAGTCAAGGATTTTGAAGGAGAATCTATAAACACAATTTTACTAACCCAGAATAATTCCCAACTGCATCTAAATATTTATCATTATACTCAGATAAGAATAGCTTTGCCCTTGTGCATTTCTCTAGAGAAAATGCAGTAGTAGAATAAATCTTTCTTTCTTTTTTTTTTAAAGGGGATATTTTAGAGTAGCTCACCAGCTGTGTTCTAGACAGTCCAACAATGGCTGTCTCTCAGTGAAAGGTCCAAGAATCCCGTAGCTGTTGAATTCAAAAGGCTAGGCATATCAACTGCTCTTCATTATACATCAGAATCATGCTGTAGTAGGCTCTAATACCAGTGAATCTAAAGGAATGGCAAGGAGGCAAAGTACAAAAGTTTTCTTCCATATCTTTTTCACAGCCTGTCACAAGATGATTTTTCCCAGATTAAAAGTTGATCTTCCCACCTCAAAAGTTTCAGTTTAAAATTGTGTCTTCCCATATCAAGTGACTTAACAGAAAAATGTCCCTCACAGGTTCTTAGGTTTTAATTATGCTAAATGTGTTACAGCCAAAAGTTCCCATCACACCCCCTTTAATAAAACCTCCTTTTGCAACAGAGATCACTAAAAAAACACCATTGATAAAAATGCAGAGAAATCATTGTTTAATGCTCCAACTAATATATACGTAAAAGAAGATAATTAAGGTAGTATTAAAGAGAGGAATATGTTTAGAATAAATTAGGCTCAAGCAAAATAATGTGTGAATGAAGATGATTGGATGGTGTTTTACACTGCTAGACAGTTACAATGCATGGTAGTCAGCCTGTGGCTTTGTACATATGGTAATATTCTAAGCTATAATGCATGCTATATATAACAGAGTGGTAATTAAGGAGACAATGAAATATTCCTGTCATATATAAGTTGCTATATAAAACTATACAAAGTAAAATCAATTATAGAGTATGATGAAAATGATAGAAATCTTAAATGAAGATGTCTGTCAATAAATTTTAAAATAGGTAAGTTCGAAATTGAAGCAATTATAGTTTACTATGCAAATTAAAAAAGTAATTTCAGTAGTCCTAATTTAAATTTTTTTGTATTTATAAGGGATTTCTAAAAATTACCTTGTGATCAAATTATATTATACAAGGTTTTTTAACATATAGATGAACAATATAACCATATCTCATGACCAATACTGCCTGCTTGAATATTAAATTAGAGATTAGAGATACAAGTTGGTTCTGTACTTTAATTCATTGTGATTTCAAAACATTTAAGTATCTTGGTGCTCTCACTTGTTTTCTATTGCAAGAGACAAATTAACAAAAGTTTCTAGAATAACTTTCTATAAAATGGCCATTAAACTTTCATTATTGCCTGTATATCCAAACTTACTACTAAGCAATTAGAGCTTCTGAACTGTATAAATGAATAAAACTGCTTAGTTAGTGGTGGCAGAAGGAAGTGGCTAGGGAAGAAGCAAAAGAAGGTGTTTGTCTTCAAATCCAAAATGAAGTGAGGAGCACAGACAATCACTAGCCCAACTCAAGCATTAAAACTGTGTTTGCTTCAATTGCCTAGATAATCAAAATCAAAGTGCTGGAAATTTAGCCTAAAATTTCCAAGCAGTTTACTTAATCTTTAAGTGTTTTCTGTTGTGCAAAGGTAAGGTTCACACTATGGAGTGTTTGGCTTTATAGTGAAAGCAAGAGATTTTGCTAGGCTCACCAATAAAATGACTAAATGCTGGGGCAGCTCTCAATTAAGATTAAAAAAAGAAAAAGAAAAATGCTATCCATGTGTTTTAAATGACATGAATAATTGTGCTTCTCCATTTGTCAATATTTGTAATACACATTCTGCACTGCCAAAAATAATCTGGAGTGTTCACACTATAGTGGAGAGTAACAAGTTTTGTAACAAGTACATTTCTAAACAGTTCAGTACTCTACCAGGTCGTGCTGCTATAGCAACAAGTGTAGAGTTGAAAGTCGAAATATCCGGAATATTTCTGAGGAATATCAGTCAGAAACAGTTAATATACATTTATTGTAGCCGCCTGTCCGCGGCCACATGTGAACTGGAGACCTGGAAGGGAATTCTGGGGATAAATGGGAAGGTGACAAAAGAGAATTGAGTCAAGAGGACAGTTTGCCAATCAAGACTGACTTTACTATTATTTAGCTAATATACATAGTTTTTAGAAAACAACCATGCCTCCCCCCCCCCCCCCCCACACACACACACACACATCAAGGAGAAGGTCGAGAACTCCCTGGCTCCACTTCTCAGCATGTCCCCTGCTGGGAAAGTACTTCAAGTCTAGCAGGTCTCTGCTGGTCTCCAGGTGATACTGCCCTGAGGCAGCCTTGGTTGTCAAGGTGAGAACAGCCGCATTGTTCTCAGTGGAACAAAGGCTAGAGATAACACCAGTAGAAGGCTGGGCGCTGCCAGCCAGGAATGTCGCAGCTTGAATAGGATGGGCTGAGAGGTCCAGCTCAATGCTGTGGGGGAAGGGACAGTTTATCAGCAGTTATAGAGAAACAATAATTTTAAGATGCAAGGCCAAAGCAGACTAGGAGAAAAGTAGTGAAATATTGAGCTAGTGTCAGTGGTAGCTGATGCTGATTACACAGAGCAAAGTACCATGCTGAATGTTTTAGATTCTTGGTCCTTATTTTAATTTTTCTTCCAAATCAGGCATGTTTAAGATTATGATTTTCAATGATCATTATCCTATTCCATTCTTATTGGTTTCCCATCAAACATAGCTAATTAATGAAGGAGTAACATTTTTAATTATTTAATGAAATTCCATGAAATAAAATATTACCAGTGTTCAATATATGAAGAAGGAAAAATTAAGAGAAATGTATGAATTGTAGTCTATTCTCTGAATTATATTCTAATGCACAATTAAGAATGTTTTTACTCCTTTGGGCATTTTTTTTTACTGCAAAGACCAGTTTTTATGCCAATGACTTGGAAATGGCAATTGCCATATTTCTGTATTCACATCCTATGCTTGTAGGGGCCATTGTTAAAAATACAGATTTCTGTCTAGGTAGTATATGTTGTTATCATATTACAAATAAATTTTATCAGGCATTATACATTATCATCATTATCATATGTAATTATCAGACTTTGTGGCATTTAAACCACTATTTAAAACAATGCCATCGAAGCAACTCTAAAGTGTATAGTTAATTCTTAATTCTCAATATTATTATTTTGATTCTCTGACTTGTAGAACACATGAGTGGTTAAAAGCTTGAGGACATTGGCAGATCTGTTAAGAAATCCTGCCTCAACCAACAAATTGGGAAAAGATCTTCACCAATCCTACATCAGATAGAGGGCTAATATCCAATATATATAAAGAACTCAAGAAGTTAGACTCCAGAAAACCATACAACCCTATTAAAAAATGGGGTACAGAGTTAAATAAAAAATTCTCACCTGAAGAACATCGGATGGCGGAGAAGCATCTTAAAAAATGCTCAACTTCATTAGTCATTAGGGAAATGCAAATCAAAACAACCCTCAGATTTCATCTTACACCAGTCAGAATGGATAAGATTAAAAACTCAGGAGACAGCAGGTGTTGGCTAGGATGTGGAGAAAGAAGAACACTCCTCCACTGCTGGTGGGGTTGCAAATTGGTACAACCACTCTGGAAATCAGTCTGGGGGTTCCTCAGAAAACTGGGCACCTCACTTCCAGAAGATCCTGCTATACCACTCCTGGGCATATACCCAGAAGATTCCCCAGCATGTAATAAGGATACATGTTCTACTATGTTCATAGCAGCCCTATTTATAATTGCCAGAAGCTGGAAAGAACCCAGGTATCCCTCAACAGAAGAGTGGATGCAAAAAATGTGGTATATATACACAATGGAGTACTATTCAGCCATTAGAAACAATGAATTCATGAAATTCTTAGGCAAATGGATGGAGCTGGAGAGCATCATACTAAGTGAGGTAACCCAGACTCAAAAGATGAATCATGGTATGCACTCACTAATAAGAAAACTACCCTAGAAAACTGGAACATCCAAAACATAATCCACACATCAAATGAGGTACAAGAAGAACGGAGGAGTGGCCCCTTGTTCTGGAAAGACTCAGTGAAGCAGTATAGGGCAAAACCAGAACGGGGAAGTGGGAAGGGGTGGGTGGGAGGACAGGGGGAGAGAAGGGGGCTTATGGGACTTTCGGGGAGTGGGGGGCAAGAAAAGGGGAAATCATTTGAAATGTAAATAAAAAAATATATCGAATAAAAAAAAGAAATCCTTCCTCAGATACACTAGAAAATGGAAAATCCTACTTCACCATCATTTTAGATTAGGCTTAGAGGAGTGGTGAAATCCTCAGTGGTGTTTGGAGGAGATATAAGTTTGAATTTTTGATAATGTAGGCAAAAAATTCCCATCAAACTTTTCTCTGCAGAAAATTTCCATTATAGCTTTCTCAGACTGAGTATTCATGGTGTAAAGATTGCTCCCATAAAATGGCATCACCTTAAACCAGCTACATATTGAAAACCTTGTTGCCTTCTTTATATACACATAGCTGATTTATTAAGCTTACCTATGCAATACCCCATTTTTGGTTCATAAATAAATAATAAATATTATGAATCTCTAGTATCCTATGGTTTCTCCCAAAGATATCTCAATGTGTTGGACCTCAGATACTTTCTGGGTCCATGTTTCTGTGTGTCTGTCCTTCTAATATTACCTCATTACGTGCTGCCCAAACGCAGTTCCATTCCTCAAGCTGCCTAGAATTCATCAATGGCCTTTAGAAATCTTTGTTGTTGTTGTTTTGTTGGATTTTTTTGTTTATGAGTTTTATCTTCCATTGTCTGTGTTGCACTTTTTAATTTTTCACATCTAATATATGCAAATGGATCGAATGACAGTTTCATACATCTGCATTTCATAACGAAATGAAGTTGTGGTAGGTTTGTTGCTACCAGGTTCTAAGAAGACTTTAACACCCAAGATAGTTTTAGACATTGTTATCTCATGTACCAGAAATGTTTCTCCTCATCATGTAATTTCTAGGGTTCATTTGCTGGAAGGATACTATTGCTAGCAAAAGTTGCTGATGATCAGGGCACAAACAATTTTGCTTGACAATACAATTCAAAGCAAATGAGTGACCCAGTTTTATGCATAATTTCCCTAGAGAGCAGCAATATCCATGGAAAATAAAAAACAAAACAAAAACAAAAGACCATCCTGCCTATTTAGCTTTCACCTACTGTCAAAAGAATGATGACCCAAAAATCTTACTTCCCTGAAATGTCACTTGTGTGTTACTGGCCAAAACCCCACTGAGAGGGCCTGTGCATGTGGATCATTTTATCCTTCTGATTCTCCTTAAGAATAGCACATATACATATTTATGATGTGGCTTCATTCATTGAGGAATCAAAAATAGCTGCATAATAAAAGCAATGATGCATTTTAAAATGAATAGCAAATATCATTGCCCTTAATGTGGCTGCATGCTGTTAACTCTCAGCGCCTAAGCTTTAATCGAAGCTTCCAGATCTCATCACCCACCTAAGACAATATATTTAACTTCTTGAGAATTAAACTGAATTTAAGAATGTAAGAATTAATAGATTCAGAGAAGCCAGTGAGTATAATCACTTTCCTGGCACTTCTAACAATTAAGAACAGGGACACGTTTTAGGTAAATATGAGCGTTGATGCCACACTTAGCCTGAAATCCACACATGGCATGTTTCCTTTGATTTATTGGTCTTATGCCACTTTGATGATTTTTATCCATGTTTTCTTAGAATAATTACCAAATTGCAACATGTCTTCTTCTGATTCTTTAACTTCTCCCTTAAATTTGTATAAATGTAATTTAATTGGAAAATTAAAAAGAGTTAAAGTATTTTATAAAGTAATCTGTCTTAATGAGAAGCATGACTTAGCTGACAAAATAAACTAAAATATATGAATTTTGAATTTCCAGTCAGAATTTTTTGATGTTCTACTCTCAGATAAGTATAGTAAGCATTCATATGTTCTAATCAATGTATGTTTTCAAACTTGAAATCAAGCATATATGGTTGTATTTTATACATACCACCCATAAATTCATTATATACTCCCATAGAAAATTTCCTTCTCATATAAAATATCAGCCATAGATAATTGATTCAGTCTGAGAAAGTAAATTATTTTATTATTTATTTATTCATATAGTGTATGTGCATTTATTTATTTATTTATTTTATGTAATAATTTCTGTCTATATAAGACATTAAAACAACCTTCTGGGATACCTAGAAAAGAGTTCTATGAGGAAAATCTGTAGCTCTAATACCTATACTTAAAACTATATCTGAACAAGCACAAGAAAATTGCTTAGTGATATAATTCATTAAGTTGGTTAAACTAAGAATTAAACAAATGGAAACCAATTCCTTGCAAGAAAAAATAGAAAATAGAGTAAAAATCAATGGCTCATAGACGAAGAAAACAATATAAAAAACAATGGAATATGAGTTGTTTTTCAGAGAAAATAAACAAGGTTGAACCTTGGTGTAACTAACCAAAAGAAAGAGGTGAGGACTAAAATGAACTGAGTCAGAAATGATCAGGAGAATTTTACAACGTAAACAAACAGAGAATCAAACAAAAGTTGCAAACAATTCAAGAAAGAAACAAAATATTACAAATGATCGTTTAAAAGCATGTATTTCCTTTCCTTAAGATGGAAATCTAAAAGGGAAAAGTATACATTCAACTGAAACACCAATATTAAAGTAAGAAATCAGCAACCTAAACAGATTCATAACAAATGAGGAGACTAAAATAATAATAAAACCTTTCCAGCAAAGAAGAAAATATCCAGACCAGATGTCTCATCAATATTATTTTGTTAGCCTGTAGTACACTTTCAAATGAGTATTTTGTAGGTCATTGAGAAATAAATGAGGCACACTGTGATTAACACATGAGGATGTAAACTTTATTCAAAAGGCAATGGAGGAAACTTTCATGTTAGATTACACACTTACAAAATTAAAGGAACACAAGCCTATATTCAGCTTCTTTTTGTTCCAGGGCTTTCTGGTGTGCCATTAAGCTACTAGTATAAGCTTCCTTCAGTTTCTTTTTGGAGGCACTCAGGGCTATGAGTTTTCCTCTTAGCACTGCTTTCATTGTGTCCCATAAATTTGGATATGTTGTGCCTTCCTTTTCATTACATTCTAATAAGTCTTTGATCTCTTTCTCTATTTCTTCTTTGACCAAGGCATTATTGAGTAGAGTATTGTTCAGCTTCTATGTATATGTGGGCTTTCTGTTGTTTTTGTTGCTATTGAAGACTACTCTTATTACATAGTGATCTGATAGGAGGCATGAGATTAGGTCGATCTTCTTATATCTTTTGAGATCTGTCTTGTGGCCAATTATATGGTCGATTTTGGAGAAGGTACCATGAGGTGCTGAGAAAAAGGTATTTTCTTTTGCTTTAGGATGAAATGTTCCATATATATCTGTTAAATCCAATTGGTCCAAAGCTTTAATTAGTTTCACTGTGTCCCTGTTTAGTTTCTGTTTTCCTAATTGGTCCATTGAGAGTGGAGTGCTGAAGTCAACCACAATTATTGTGTTAGGTGCAATGTGTGCTTTGAGCTTCAATAAAGTTTCTTTTACGAATGAGGGTGCCCTTGCATTTGGAGCATAGATGTTCTGAATTGAGAGTTCTTGGTGGATTTTTCCTTTGACCAGTAAGAAGTGTCCTTCTGTGTCTCTTTTGATGACTTTAGGTTGAAAGTCAATTTTATCTGATATTAGAATGGTTATTCGGGCATGTTTCCTGGGACCATTTGTTTGTAAAATTACTTTCCAGCCTTTTATTTTGAGGTAGTGTTTGTCTTTGACACTGAGATGTTTCCTGTTTGCAGCAAAATGTAGGGTCCTGTTTATGTATCCAATCTATTAGTCTATGTCTTTTTATTGGGAAATTGTGTCCATTGATGTTAAGAGATATTAAGGAATAGTGATTATTACTTCCTGTCATTTTTGATGTTAGTTTTATATTTGAGTGGTTATATTCTTTTGGGTTTGATGAAAGAAGGTTACTGTCTTGATTTTTCCAGGGTGTAGTTTCCCTCCTTGTATTGGCGTTTCTACCTGTTATCCTTTTAAGGGCTGGGTTTGTGGAAAGATATTCTGTAAATTTGGTTTTATCATGGAATATCTTGGTTTCTCCATCTATGATGATTGAGAAACTATGGAATGATTGTTCCATATAAAAATAAGTAATTACTAAAATCATACCTGTATAAATCAATGTCAAGTAGAACATGTATTAGGAAAGTGGGGGATACTTCTTAAGTCAAAGGGAAACATTTCCTTTGACTTTTTGATACAGGAAGAATATATTAGTCAAATTGCTGCTATAAAGGATGCAGCAATAATCAAGCTTAGGAAATACTTAAGAACAGAAAGTAGAATTTAAAGAAATAAGTGCTGCCTCCACAATGACTGATGATGAGTCGTACACTGACTTAGCTTGTCAGAAAATGAAAACAAGAAAATTCTGAACCATTAGAGAAGTTTAGGGTTGCTAAGAAAATTTCAACTGTTTATTCACCAAGATTGACCTCTACTTAAGTTTGATTTTCACTGAAAATAAATATATCTCTGACCCACAACTTGCCATTGGGCTCATACCTTTTCAAAGAACATGTCTCTTCTTGACAATCTCTGGAGCATCATATACTCACAAAAAACATTAAGCCCTGGTCTCACATTTGAAAGCTTATATGAAATGCATAGCTAGGAATTAAGTGTTGATAATAAGGGAATTCTTTTTAAGATCAGTTGTTCCTCTCAGGACTCAAAGAAAGGGACCCTAGATGAAATTCCCTATATTGGGGAGAGGGAATTTGAAGAACCCACCCCCAGCAGAAAGACAAGACATCAAGTGAGGAATGTGGTTGCCAACCCACAGTCAAAACTCTGATCCATAATTGTTCCTGTCTGAAAGAATTGCAAGAATGGAAATGAAGAGGAGCCTGAGGAAAAGAAGGTCTAGCAACAGTCCCAAAGTAAGATACAGCTCAAGGGGATGCCCCAAGGCCTGACACTATTATGGAGGCAATGGAGTCCTCACAAAACAAGACCTATCCTGACTGCACTCTGAAAGACCGAACAAGCAGCATAAAGAGGCAGATGCAGAAATTTTTACCCAACCAATGGAAAGAAGCTGCTAATACCTGTGGTTGAATTAGGGGAAAGCTGGAAGAAGCTGAGGAAGAGGGTGACTCTGTAGGAAGACCAGCAGTCTCAATTAACTTGGACCGCAGAGATCTCTCAGATTTTGGAACACCAACCAGGCAGCATGCACAAGCTGATATGAGGCACTCAAAACATATACAGCAGAGGACTGCTGGGTCTGGGTCTAGTCAGAGAAGATGCACCTAAACCTCAAGGGAGTGGAGGCCACCAGGGAGTTTAGAGATATGGTGGGGTGGTGGTTGGAAGTGGGCTGGGGACATCCTGTGGACACAACGGAGCATGAAGAAGGTATGGGATGTGGAAAAGCCAGAGGGTAGACCAGGAGGAGAATAAAATCTGGAATTTATAATGAATTAAAAAAAAAAGACCATTTGCTCTTTGAGCTAGATAGAGGCTATTGTCCTAGTTTGGGTTTTATTGCTGTGAAGATGCAAAGGCAACTGAAGATGAAAGCTAGAAGATCCTAGGCAGACCTAATACAGACCCTAAGAGAACACAAATGCCATCCCAGGCTACTATACCCAGAAAAACTCTCAATCATCATAGATTGAGAAACCAAGGTATTCCGTGACAATCCAAATTTACATACTATCTGTCCACAAATCCAACCCTACAAAGGATAATTAATGGAAAATGCCAACACAAGTAGGGAAACTATACCCTATAAAAAGCAAGAAAGTAATCTTCATCTAGCAAACCCACAAGAATATACCCACACAAACATAAAAATTACATCAAAAATAACAGGAAGCAGCAATCACTATTCCCTAATATCTCTTAGCAACAATAGACTCAACTCCCCAATAAAAAGACATAGACTAATAAATCTTCTCATGTAAATCTTCAATTTTATCAGAAAATATTTGTAATTCCCCTTTTAATTAATTTAATAATGTTTTTATGTCTATCATTTTATCTGGATTATTTTTCATGATAATCTTCAATTTTAATATGTCTTAATACATACTTCCTTTATTTTATCAGAAATGTTTTCAATGTAAATCTTTGATTTTATCACAAATGTTTCTAATTCCACCTTCAATTAATTTAGAGTTTTTATATCTATCATTTTAATGGAAAAATTTCCATGATATAGTCAACTTTAACATGTTTGTCTATTTATTTCTTGAATTTTTCCAGAAATAATTTCCATGTAAATCTTCAATTTTATCTGAAAATGTTTATAATCCTGCCTTCAATCAACTTAGAATTATCTTTATGCCTAGCCTTTTACCTATATAATTTCCATGATAATCTTTAGGTTTAGCATGGTTTTCTATATATTTCTTCAATTTAAACAGAAATATTTCCCATGTGAGTCTTCAAGTTTATTAGAAAATGTTTATAATTTCACTTTCAATCAACTTAGGAATACATTTATACCTACCATTATATCTATATAAAATTTTCCATTATAATCTTCAATTCTAACATGTTTTTCTACATTTTATACCATTTTATCAGAAATATTTTCCACCTAAATCTTCAATTCTATCATAAAATGTTTCTATCCCATATTTCAATTAATTTAGCAATGTTTTACATGTCTACCACTTTACTCTTTAATTTTCCATTAAAATTGTCAACTTTAATATGTTTATCTGAAATTTTCCATGTAAATCTTTAATTTTATCATAAAGTGTTTTTACTTCCCTTTACTTCCCTTTTCAATTAATAAAAAAAAATTTTAAAAAGGATATTTAATTGGGGCTTGCTTAGATATTCAGAAGTTCAGACCATTATTATCAAGGCAGAAAACACTGTAGCATTCAGAGAGGCATGGTACTGGAAGAGGTAAGAATTCTTCATCTTCATCCAAAGAAATCCAAGAGCATACTATCCTCAGTCAGCCTGCTCCAAAGTGACAAACTTCTTCTAACAATGCTCCACCTCCACCAACAAGACCATACCTCTGAATGGTGGCACACCATGGGCCAAGCAGAGTCAAACCACTTCAGCTTTTAAAGAGCTTTTCCTTTATTAATTTCTAGGTGCCTTAACTGTTTTTGTTACAAGGAGGGCATATTAATTTAATTAATTTAACAGAATATCTATGAAGTTAGTAATATTTCAGTGTCTATAATGATGAAAGTCAAATAATCTCTAAGGAGTGCTGACATAATTAGATAAAACAAACAAACAAACAAAAAACCAAAAAGACCGATTAGTGGCTCTAAGCAACACCTAGGCATAGGGTTTAAATAGAAACACAGTTAATGGATGGGACTCTGCTAGAACATTCTGTAAGTTCTGTGGAAGGTGAAATGGCATATGAAGCAAAAGAAAGGAGTGCTTAAATGGAAAATAGGTGTGATCAATCCCCTCTAATGTTGTTGACTACTAAAACAAATAGCTAGTTAAAATTGTTATTGAACTTGGCAAGCTGCTGATTGATTGGTTGTTGAAACTGAGAAAGAATGCAATTAGACCAATTTCACATGACTAGGGGAAGTTATCTATCATTGACCTATGGTAGACGGTTTTTCTAATATCTTCACTCTAAATAAAGAAATGCAAAGAGGTATTTTATCATAATAAATTACTGATTCATAAAACATGAGATTATGATCTATATTATGATTGGGAGTCAACTATCTTCTAGAAGTGTGAGAGAGTACGGCATGATAAAATAGTACTTAAATAAGATATATACAACATAAAAATCCATGTGTTAACAAAACTGGGAAGCTAGAAGAATTAGTCAATAGAACTACACCAGAACTCAAATCTATGGTGATGATAGAGAGAGCCTTGGAGCCTTGAGGATGGAATGCCATTGCAAGATGTTCTGCTCTGTGTACATAGTGACTGGTGACCTCCCTATGTCATGAAAATTTGTATAAATATAACATAAATGTGATTTAATATTTTAATATTTTTTGTTAAGCTTAAGGAAAATATTCTCTAGGGAAATACTTGGAATTTAGTCAATTTTTTACATTTGTTCATTCAACTTACAAGTGACCCACTTTAGTATATATCTACCATAATACAGTGAAGATATGCATCATAATTTTAAGGTTATTCAAAGAAAAAACAGAAGTGAATGGAACTTATGTGCCTTGGAACTGTGTGTGAACACAACAAGGTACAATGAAAGGAAATTTCTACTACATGCATTCTGTGTTTCCAATTTATGATCATTCCCAATATTATGATGCATACAATCTTCTGGATTAATGTATTCTTCCTTCCAGGAATCAAATCGATGGCCTTTACTTGCTAATTGAGTGTGCATGCTGCCACTATATCTCTAGGCATTCATAAAATTTTATCTATTATTAATTTTCACAACTAATGTGAGACACCAATATAGGTATTTGTTTGATATATTTTGTTAAAACAAAATTTACTCCATAATACTCTAGCATAAAAGGAATATGAAATTAATTTTATCATAATCACAGGACAATTGTAGGTGCTAATGACTGCTCAATTATTTTCCCTATATTGGGTGTTTTTTGCAATGACTAGAGTTCTAAATACATTAATAACTTTAATCTTTATTTGATATATCTGAAAAATAATGACATATTATCAACTTCATCATAAACTATTTAAATATAGATAATCATTTTTGTCATATCTTTTCTACCATCTATTATTGCCTGATTATCTGATAATTTCGCCTTAAGAATTACTAAAAGCCTGGCAATTGGGGAGAAAGCCTTTAATCCCAGCCCTCAAGAGGAAAAGGCTGGGGCAATAACTTAAATTAACCCCAGTCTGGTGAGTTTCAGCGCTACACAGAAAAACAGTGTTTTGTTGTTGTTGTTGTTGTTGTTTGGTTTTTTTATTTTTGTTTTTTTTTCAAATTTTGGTTTTCTGAGACAGAATCTCTGCATAGCCCTGGCTGCCCTGGAACTCACTCTGTAGATCAAGCTAGGCTTGAACTCAGAAATCCACCTGACTCTGCCTCCCAAGTGCCAGGATTAAAGGTGTGCGTCACCACTGCTTAACACGTGCCTTGTAAAACATAATAATAATAAAAATAAAAATAATGATGATGATGATAATGTAGCTACTACAGTATGATGTATTTATTATACATGTTTAGCCACTGATAATTTAAAATTATTGGGGCTGATTTGTCTAAGGTATTAAGTAAATCACTTTATTTTTAAGGTTTAACTATTTATTTAATTTATGTATATGAGTACAGAAGAGGGCAGAGGATGCCATTGCAGATTATTCTGAGCCACCATGTGGTTGCTAGAAATTGAACATAGAACCTCTGAAAGAGCAGTTTGTGCTCTTAACTGCTTTGCCATCTCTCCAGCCCCACTTTTCTTTTAAATAGTTCTTTAAACATAAACATAACAGTAAAATATGAGGAAAATGATATTTTTATTTTAAGTTTTAGAGAAAATAATGTGTTTGTAAGATTATACTATATGTATTGTACCTAAATGAGATGTTTGTGTTTGTAAAACAAAATATTTTCATCAAATTAAGCATTCTCATGATATGGAATTAAAATAAAAATGCATACTGCAAGTGAACATTTGAAATTGCTATGATCTGCTCTGTTTTCAGATAATATAACATCCCAAATCAAAGATATTTATAAAAAAGGAACTGTTTTCAACAAATATAATCCAAATTAATTTTTCGATCACAAAATAAATATTTTATCATTTATTTCATTTGTCAAGTATTTGACATAGTATGGTAGTCAAAACTTAATAAGAACTCTACTTTGGCATTTAGGAAAATAAATAATTCGGTGACTGCGGATATAGCTGCTTCAATAAAAATAATTTCATAAGAACCATGGTTTGTGTCCCTGGTATTCTTGATGAAGAACATCTGTAACCCTAGAATGAGACAGATGCACTGCTGCAGCTAATCAGTCTAGATGAATTGGTGATTTCCAAGTTCAGAGTAGATTCTGTCTCAAAAGATAAAATGAAGAGAAACAGAGGAAGGCATGCACCAACAGAGGAGTAGGGTCAACCTGTGGCCTCCACATTCATATACAATTATGTGAATGAAGAACTTCATGCAGAACCATAGTCAGTTGAGCTTGTGCACACATACAGAAATACACACACATGTACACACAGAGAGATAATTCAAGACAGTATGTGACATTTCTAGAAGGCTCAGAAAAATTGTATGGATTCAGTGATAAAGTTTATCAAGATATTTACTCAATATATACTTAATGAATGTTGGAATACCTCAAATCACTTTACGCAAACCAAAATTGTATTTAGTAAAATGATTTACAACAGCAATTGATAAACCACTTAGTCTATGGTATCTCTCTTTTGGTTTGTGGGATATTTTCTTAATTTACATTTCAAATATTTCCCCTTCCAGGTCCTTCCTTTGGAAACCCCCTATCCCAACTCCCCTCCCTCTGCCTCTATGAGGGTGCTACCTCACCCACCCAACTACTCCTGTCTTCTTGCCCTGGCATTCCCCTACATTGGGACCCTGAACACTCTCAGGCCTAAAGGCCTCTCTGCCCACTAATGTCCAACAAGGCCGTCTGGTGCCACATATGTTGATTGAGCCATAGGTTCCTTCATGTGAACTCTTTGATTGGTGGTCCAGTCCCTAGAGTCCCAGGGAATCTGGCCAGTTGACACTTTGCCCCCTCTATGGGGGTGCCAACCCCAGTTTCTGGTATCTTTGAACTTCAATAAAACACAAAATAGATCAAAAATTGTATTTATCTTTTCATGCTTCCTTCAAGTGTGTAGTCATTAGAAATGAAAAGGTACAAATATTTACCAACACAGGGTAGCTTGGGTCTATGTCTGTTGTCCTCACGTCTATGCCTGTGATACTCACATACTTCTTTCTGAGTCATACTCAAATATGACTCAAAATAAAGTTCTACACATGTGCATTTTCTCATCTGCTTATAGTCAGCATATAGAACAAAATTCCTTCTAAAACTGGTAAATGTTCTGTTACACAGTAACACTTTCTTGTAGTAAATATAACTATCATTGCTCATAGAAAAATGCAAGATTAGTCATTAAGCAGTACAGAAGGAAATTTTCATGTATGCTCTTATTTCTTTACTTAGAATTATTTATATATTTCTCTTTATAAATCACAATAATTTAAGGCATTTTTCTTTGTTTGGTTAAATTTTGCTTTCTGTCATGCTATAAAAATTATTTAATCTTCATCTATAGAACAAAATAGAACCATCATGCTAAGGTTTTTTATTTATTTTTTATTTTCTATATTCTTTGTTTACATTCCAAATGCTTTCCCCTTTCCCAGTTCCCCCCTCCCATATGTTCCATAAGCCCTCTTCCCTCCGCCCATTCTCCAGTCACCCCCCCCCCCCCCCACACACACACACACTTCTCTGTCCTGGTAATTCCCTACAATGCTGGATCAAGCCTTTCCAGGATCAGGGCCCTCTCCTTCCTTCTTCTTCAGAATCATTTGATATGCTAATTGTGTCGAGTATTCAGAACTTCTGGACTAATTAATATCCGCTTATCAGTGATTGCATTCCATGTGTATTCTTTTGTGATTGAGTTACCTCACTTAGGATGATATTTTCCAGTTCCAACCATTTGCCTAAAAATTTCATGAATTTGTTGTTTTTAATTGCTGAGTAGTATTCCATTTTGTAAATATACCACATTTTCTGTATCCATTCCTCCATTGAGGGACATCTGGGTTCTTTCCAGCTTCTGGTTATTATAAATAAGGCTGCTATGAACATAGTTGGCATGTATCCTTGTTGCATGCTGGGGAATCCTTTGGGTATATGCCCAGGAGAGGTATAGCAGGGTCCTCCGGAAGTGTCATGCCCGGTTTTCTGAGGAACCTCCAGACTTATTTCCATAGTGGTTGTACCATCTTGCAGTCCCACCAGCAGTGGAGGAGTGTGCCTCTTTTTCCACATCCTCGCCAACACCTGCTGCTAAGAGAGAAATTTAGTACTAGTATGCAATAGCAACAAAGCATTTTGTTAGATTTAAAATCTCCCAATATATTATAATTTGTCAACATAGACCTTGATTTTTAAGTAATACAACCTCACTCTGTCAAGTGGCCCTTGGGATCACTGCTGAGCTTCATTACTACAAGTCATACACTTATACAATAAAAAGGACAGAGATACATTCTAATTCTTCAGTAAAAACAGCAAACAAGAGACTACAACTTAAAAGAGAATAAAATAAGGTTGTCACTTTGTGTAAAACCTGTGACTGAATGCTGAGGTAGTAGAAAGAAAAAAGAAAGCAAAAAATCTTCCAACAACTACAAAGACATGAGTAGCTCAAAGCCATTTGTTCACTAAAACAAACTGTACCAGCAACAAACTCAATCCCAGCCAGTCTCATGACTGTATCAATGCAAATACAGAGAATGTGACTATTTCCTCATATTAAAGCAAACACACTAACTTAGCAATTCAAAACCTGGTAATTGTGCCTGCTCAATGGGATGGTCACATATCATTTTCTGGGTATCAACATGTTTAACATAACTCAGGTGGGAAGTATAGTTTGTTGTCCATGTCTGTGGCTAACAAATCATCAACTTAGATTGAAAGTCTTTTTTGCTAATTATCTTGCAATGGTTCTATTTAAGCTCTTTAGCATACTTAGGCAATTCTAAAAACTCTCATCATAATCAGTTAATAGATAAAACCTCAGCTTACCCACTTTCCCTAGTTTAAATCAGAAGTCACAAGTTCTGGCAACAAAACCAACCTAGATATGTGCTGGAAATGATTTATTTTCAAGAATCACACAGCAAAATAAATATTAAGCTGTAGAAAACAACTTAATTGTTGTTTGACAAAAAATCTTAAATTTGGACCAAATGAAGTTTCTCTCTTATCATTTTTACCATCTTATTTGCAATTCCATAACTGTACTATAAATAAAAAGCCACCTTAAAGTGCCACATTTGTTAAAGAAAAGAACATATATTTATACATACAAAATCTAAGTAATCTATACATAAGTAAACATATATTAACACCATTGTTGATGATTATAAGTATTTGTAAGTAAATTTTAATTTTAGTAATAAATTAAAGAAATTAAAATAACTATAAAATTATATAATAAAGTGATTACTTAGAAAACATTTTAAATAAATTTAATAGACTTATGAACTGAAAATCTCAAAATTAATGAAAGAAATTGATGAGGATTTAATAAGTGTTGTGATAAACTGTAAGTAAATAAAAGGTCTGTGCTGTCAGGTTAATCTTCCCCAAAAAAGATGTGGTAATAACTGAAACATAACAGAAGATATTTTTGACATTATAGATCATTTAACTTATTATTTGTATAGTAATACAAGGTTTACATAACAACCAGAGAAAAAAACAAAATTAGAATATTTTTCTACAAATGTAACAATGTTGTAATAGGGCTACAGTAACCACGTAGTGTTCTGTATTGGCAATGCATCAGACAGGAAAAAAAATGTAATTGAGAAACAGTGTAAAAGTCTACAAGGAGAACATTCTCCCAACAAGTTTAAAACTGATATCAAATACATAAACAATTCAAAAAATATTTTTTTTCTCCTTTTGATACTGGTACAAAGGTAAAAGGCCACTGAATCCCTCTTCACTTCTGATTGACCCATTTATTGGCCAAATCATATTGAATATCAATTTTGTTGTTTGTCTTCTATCTAACATATGGTTCAGTGATTGTAGATTTTATATTTCATCCTGTCTTTTCACAGTCAAAAAGAATAACAATATGTGTCTACACATATACACAAAAATCAAATTGTTGCTCACAGCCAAGATTCAGAATCTCCCAACATTTAACTAAACACAGCCCAGTGCATAACAAGATGGTACATCTTGAAAAAAATGAAAAGAACCACCATGTACATATTGATGCATCCTAAATCAAATATGTTGAGTAACTTAGCTTTATACCTTCAGTCCCCAGAAGAATACATATTACATAATTCTGTCCTATAGTTATTATAATTATAAATCAACTTATAGTAATTTAATATCACAAATCACCACACCAAATGATAGAAATATAAAAGAGAACCCAGAGATTCTTTTACAAAGTGACCCCACTTAAAATATTGGTGTTTCTTAGGATTTTCTATGCTCATCCAAACACAAAAGTTACAAAAAAATACAGTTTCTGTACATTTTCTTTTTTAGGGGCTGTTTCTCCAAACAGCTACAAAATTACTCTTATTTTAATCAAACCTTTTCAATGCAACTGTCTTATGGAATTAATCTTTTAAGTGGGGAGGTGGGGAAAGGACTCGGCTTCTATAAGAAAGTTTCTATAGTATTTGGTAGAAAGATTTCCTTTTATCATAATTTAAAATTTATATTACATCGCAATTGCAGCCTCCCCCTCTCCTCTCAATTCCGCACTTACAAATCCATCCCCCCTATTATATGCTCCTCTTCTCCTCAGAAAGAAGGAAAGCCCTACTTTGATAACACCCTCTCCTGGAACATCAAGTCCCAGAAAGACTTAGGACCTCCTCGCCCACTGAGGCCCAACCAGGAAATCCAGGTAGCAGAAATGGATCCAATGATCCAATGGCAGGCAGCAAAGGCTGCCAACAATGGCTGGCTTCAATTGTTAGAGCATCTACATGAAGAGCAAGCTGCATATCTGCTACAAATTTGTAAGGGACTTGGCCACTTTCCTTGCATGATCTTTGGTTGGTGGTTCAGTCTCTGTGAGCCCCCTTGATCTCAGGTTACTTGACCAGGAAGGTCTTCTTATGCTACCCTTGACCCTGCTGGCTCCCTCGGTTCTATCTGAAACTCCTCCACACATCTCCCTGATCACTGCCAGATGTTTGGTTATGGATCTCTGCATAGTGAAGCCTCTTCTGGGTAAGCCTCTCAGGAAACAGTCGTGCTAGGTTCCGGTCTGCAAGCATACCAGGGTATAATTCATTGTATCAGGGATTGGCTCTCACATAGGATGGGCCTTAAGTTGAGCCAGTCATTTGTTGCTTTTCCCTTGGTCTCTGCTCCATTTTTATCCCTGTGCATCTTTTAGGCAGGACAAATTTTTGGTTGAAGGTTTCGTGGGTGTGTTGGTGTTCCCCTTCTTCCACTGAAAGTTTTGCCTGTCTTTAGAATGTGGCCACTTCAGTCTCCAGTTTCCCCTCTGGTAGGAATGTCAGACAGAGCCACCCCATGGACTCCCTGTAGCCTCCCCAATTCAGGTCTCCAGTTGTTCCCAGAGATGCTCCCCACAGATTTCCATTCTCACTCTGTGCCCTCTCCTACTGCCCCTCCCCCAAACCCATCCTTTGGGGATACCATCCTCATATTCCTCATATTCCCTCTTTGCCTCCTCTCCCAGCTAGTCCCCTTTCTCTCCATCTCTGATGACTATTTCATTTCCTCTTCTGAGTGAGATTCTCACATCCTCCGTGGGCCCTCTTTATTACCCAGTTTCTTTGGGTCTCTAATGTAGCGTATTTATCCTGAACTTTCTGGTTAATGTCCAATTATGAGTATATATGTGAAAATACTCTTAACCCTAACTCAATCAATAGTTAAATACAATGAAGAAGAATAATATTTTACTGAAACTCCACAATATGAATGTTGGTCTCAGAGGCAAAGAGTAAAAGAAAATGAGTTATACAACAAAACATGTAGATTTGAAGACTTTCTTAGCATATACAAGTCAATAAAGAATTCCTGCACATACATATACCAGTATGTATATGTATACACTGGTATACATAAGCACTAAGCTGGTATGTCTAATCCTTTAATCGATGTATTTTTCCTTCTAGTATGCATAACTCATCTCATTTTGCATTTGCCTTCAGCTTACCAATTCTGTCCAAGTACTATTCTCATTATGCTACCAAATAACTTATGATACTTTAGGTTAAAAACAAATAAGGATGTTTGAGGACAGTTACGGCAAGACAGACAAGTTTTGTGGTCAAGGATTGATAATTCAAATATCATGCTATAACCTGAAGGCAAATGACTAGATTGTAAAAGCTGCAGTTGGACATTAACAGCATGGGTATTGCTTTTCCTTCATTTTCAGTCACCTTTGTTAATATGATCAAATAAAAGTTTGAATGGAATTACTTTATCTTACCTAAAACTGCATAATGAAAATACAGCAGTAAATTTAAAAGCCAAACACCCTTTCTTGATTGTTTTGATGACAATTGGACAAAAGATGATTTTCAACCAAATAGCCTGAAGACCTCTCATTCTAGTTAATAGAGCAAGTCAGGAGAGTATCTTGTTTTTAAACCCCCAATACTGGTGTTGGTAATTCAAACAGAACTGATACACTATAAAAGGACACAGGGAAAAGGTTTAAAGATAGCAAAAACTGTCTGCAAATTCAGACCATGTTGATTGTTCTAATACCGCATTTTAGCGTCCATTCTAGTTTCAGAGTAACCACTGAAAACCTATCAATATCACACAAATGAAGTTAAGATAGTTCAAATTGGACAACTATTCTTCAGATTTGTCCAACTTCCCCATGAACCACATGGACTGATAGAATCAACTGTGAAAATAATCATTTTGCCAAAATTGATTGCAGATTCATTGTAATCCCAATTAAAACCTCTATCTCATTTCTCATAGATTTATAATAAACTGTTATAAAATTCGTATGGAAACATGCAAAATAAACAATGCTACATGGATTATAAGATGTTAAGTTATATAAAAGAAATATAGTAATTAAAACAATTATAGTATTGACAGAACATATATACATTTATGTATATATATATATATATATATATATATGTTGAAGAGTAGAACAAATTGAAGACTTAAACTTGAGTACACATAGCTTAAAGCATTTAATATTTAACAAAAATGCCAAAAACATAAGCTGGAGAAAAGTATCTTCAACACACATTTCTGGAAAAACTGGATGTCATCAAATAAAATAATTAATTTATAGTTTATCTGTTACCTTGCACAAAGAAACTATCTTGAATTGGATCAAAGACCTAAATGTGAAATCTGAAACAATGAAACTGCTAGAAAAACATATAGTCAGTGCCTCACACAATGTATGTGTAGGGAAGGATTTTCTTAATAAGACTCAGTTTACTCAGCAATTGCAACAACTGGCAAGTGGGATTTCATAAAACTAAATTAAAAAAGAAACAGGCAGAGTTAAAGAATCATAATCTAGGTAGAGAGTGAGCCCTCACAATGAGAGATAATCTTTATCACTTATATTTATGACAAGGATTTATCTAAAACACATAAAGAACTATTTTTTTTTTACAAAGGACAATGATCCATTCATAAAATGTACCAAAGAAAGTTCTCAAAAGGATAAATGGCTAAGAAATATTTCAATAAAAGAGTTCATGGTCCCTATCAATTTTGGCAAAGCAACTTTTAGATTCCATGTTTTAATCGGTCAGAATGGCAAAGATCAATAAAAGAACACATAACAAAAGCTGAAGAGGGTGTGGGAAAAATGGAACCCATATTCACCTTTGGTGGGGTTGCACATTGAGGTATTTATTGTGGAAAGTAGCAGGAGTGATTATCAAATATCTAAAAGTAAATCATGCATATGATCAAATTATGCTGCTACTTGGCATGTGGACAAAGGACTGGCCAGCATACTCCACAGATTCTTGATCAGCCATGGCTGATCGCTGCTATATACACAATAGTTAGGGAATGGAAACAACCAAAGTGTCTTTCAGCTGGCAAATGGATAAATGTCATACATATACACTATTTAAAACTAATCATCAATAATGAAAAATTAAACATTGCCAGTAAATAAATAGAACAAGAAAAATCATAAAGAGTGAGGTATCCCAGACCCAGAAATACAAATATTGCATATTCTTTCTCATTACAGGTTCCTAACTTTAAGTTTTCAAATAAAAGTATATATCTGGGAAGAACTGCAGAAACTAGGAAAGTAAAATGAAATCTTGCCATGGAAGAGGATGAGGGGCACTAAAGAGGGCAACAAAAAGATGAAATTGATCTGAGAAAATGAGAGAAAAGGAGGTGATTATATATATATATATATATATATATATATAGAGAGAGAGAGAGAGAGAGAGTTTAAAAATATATAATTTAGATTTTATATATTACATATAATTTAGATTTTACATATATATATAATTTAGATTAAATTGTCTCATGTATGCTGACAATGCTTCTTCTAATAGCCAAATATCATCTAACAAATCTATTACACTCAGCTAGAGAAACCATCTTTTGAATTTTAACTCATGAGTGGCCAAGAAACTTTTCAAACCTGCAGGCCATTCCTGCTTTCAGTTGGCCCAAAGGTAAAAGTTAAGTCACCATTTCATTAATCACCATACACTTCAAGCACAGGGTTCTGAGGATATGTGCTGCAACTAACTTGAATACTTTCTTCTGTGGATCAGTTTTCATGCAAGCTTCCAAAGAAGCAAAGCAATAAATACCCCATCCAACTGTGAGGCCTATGAACTACAACAAAGACCAGAATCAGGGGATAATTCAAAGACTGTAGTAGTAGCATGCATACCTTGGAAATATTCAACAGATCTATTAATATACTTAAGCCTCATCAAGATAGAAATTATACCTGGTATGGGAAAATTAACAAAATATAAAGTCACTTTACTAAACTAAAATATTACATAAATACATTCAAAATATATGCTTCCAGATAAGTATAACTGTCACCATTCATAATGTAACTTCTGTTTGCAACAGATGGAGACAATGCAGGTCTACCTGCAACTCTTATCCTTTCCCAGAGAGACACCTAGTCTTTTTCTGAACTGAACTGAACTAATAAATTCCTGCCAGTAGACAGAATTTCACCCCTCTTCTTCTTTTCAACTTGTTGAGTGTGCTTTAAATAGGTTTTTGTCACTGTCAACATAGTCTGTTAAGTATCTTATAGCTTTTCAATTAAACAGTACCATGACGACTCCCAGGGAATCTCACAGACAAGTTGATTTATTGTGAACATTTTTTCTCCAGTAACTGTACTTTCAATGAGATGAAGCAATCATCCATGCCCTTGGCAAAGTAGTTATTGGGGAAATGTGATGTCCCGAGATATTCAAATCAAATAGATACAGGGAAGTTGCATAGTTATTTGAGGAATAGATATGAGAAGCTTTGTGGATTATAACAAATAATTGTGGAGAACTATTCAAGAAAACAAACAAAAAAAAAAGAGCCTGGCAAATTAAGACAATGACAACACAATCATATGAAGAAAGGTAAAAGATTTCTCCCTCCTCTCTCAACATGGCCCTGCATCATTGCAGTCTAAGTCATGTAGCAGGACAAAATGAGGATTTCAGTTTGAGCACTCTGAAGCTATGGCATTGTCATTCTTTTCTTCTGTTACTCTTGAAAGCTGAACTCCCTCTTTCAGAAAGAGAAATGTGTAACTCAGTCCTGTCCAGCCTGACGCCATGAGCCATGGCTTGTTTTTCAGTGACCTTCCAACCTCTCTGTGGATTTACAAGCTTGTCATTTGTTTCTGTCTTTAAGACTACATCTATTTTTTCTTACTCTGATTCCATAGTCTTAGCCTATATAAAGGAAACCTTTGATCTTCTTTTACATGGAAGACTATAACCATGCTTGAAATATAATACTTATTATAGAGGAAAAAAATCAGTTCATAAAATGATGAAATGTTCCTGCAGATTTCAGCAAAGAATTTCTGGCTACATTTAAAGAAATCCATAATTTAATAAAGAAAAGAATTGAATCAAACTGAAAAAAACAGGGGAAAGTCATGATCAAACATTATAAAGGTCAGAATGCTTTGTTAAATAATCAGTTTATGAATAGACACTCAAACCAATAGAATACAATGTGGAAACTTTCTATATTGGCTATTAAGCATACAATCCAACTGTCAACAAAATTATAAGTCATATTTTCATATAACAAAATATATAATCTATTCTTAAATTTTGTATGAGTATATATACATACCCCTGAATTTCATATATACGTTTCATAAACATAATTAATTTTATATTAAAAATACAGAAAAATAGCAATACATCTAGATAATGAAAGGTATATAGTAGACAGAAAGGTAGATAATAAATAATAGAAAGAAAAGAGAAAGAGAAAGAGAGGGGGGAGGGAGAATTGATAGATGTTAGAGTGGTAGTTTTAATAAAAATGGCTATCTCTAGCTCACATATTTGAGTGCTTTGTTCACTGTTTGAAAGGATTAGAAGGTGTGGACATTTACTGAGGGTATCACTGAAGGTAGAGTTTCAGGTTTTATTTTATTTCCCCTCTCCACCTCCTGCTCTCTGTGGTTCATGATATAAAGCTCTCAGGTGCATCTTCAGCTCCCGATTCCTGATTGCATGTTGCCTCACTCCGCTTCCACCATGGCAAAATTAGATAGATCAATATTCAGAAGCTGTAAGTAAACCATCAATTAAATATTTTCTTTTATGACTTGCCTTTTATGACTTGCACAGCAATTCAACAGTAACTAAGATAC
Organism: Apodemus sylvaticus; assembly: GCF_947179515.1. Classification (NCBI taxonomy): domain Eukaryota; kingdom Metazoa; phylum Chordata; class Mammalia; order Rodentia; family Muridae; genus Apodemus; species Apodemus sylvaticus. The sequence goes on from NC_067477.1 coordinate 60,334,874, forward strand.
ATAATAACTAAGAGACTAAGACTATTAACTAAATAAATCCTTTATGTCTGAAGTTAACATTGTTCTTAATATTTTTGTTATTTTATTAGTATTTCACTGTGACTTTATTACATTACACTTGTTTGTCTAGACAGTCTAAATTATTTTAGTCAATTCGAAGATTTGGTGGTATAATCTTTAACACAGGCATTATTTATCTTGAGTATATTCTTTGTTTTAACTATAACATGTATTTATACTTTCTGTGTTCCTATGTATTTATATTCTATTCAATAAAAATTTGCAAATGGTTCAATATTTATAAAACAACTGTACAATTGAGTTGAAATATTAATTTTAGAGTTATATGTAATAAAGCAAAATATGGAACTACCATTTTTGCTATATTCTTTTATAGCAAATAAAGGCAGAAAAATAAGTAATAAAAGAGACAGAATTCTATACCTAGAGCAATGGTAGTCCACATTTTGAATCAATAAGACATAAAATTATGCCTAGGGATGTAGGTTAGATTACAATGCATCAAATCCCATGGATTTGATGAAATAAATGAATTGATCTTTACAAAAAAGTTAAGTAACTTAAAATCACTCAAAAATATTTTAAATTTTTTAAATAAGAATATGTAAAGACCCATTTGTATAGCACAGAAAGAAACCCTGTTAAATACTAAATCATTTCTCATAGGTACTTTTCCTTTAATTTTTTTAAAATTTTTTAATTGACTATATTTTTCATTGCATTTCAAATGTTTATCAATTTCTAGGCTATATAGCTTAATTATTTTCTTAAAGTTGGAAGATGGCAACATATCACTCTGACCAATTTAGTCTTTACTTTGTTCAAGATGTTCCCTGCCCTACCCTTTACAGATTTGGTGAACTGTGGTACTTCCAAGCCAACTCAAACTCTTAATGTTCCCTGCTAGTGCAGTAGCTGAATTGTCTCTGTTGTTTTATATTCTGTTGTCACTTCAGTGCTGGAGGCTCTCAAACAGTGTCAACGACAAAGGATACTCTTCTTTTGTAACAGAGATCATATTCAGAAAACTTCACTAGTGAGTCTCTGGAAAGACTACAGAGCCACCTTGGTGTTTCACAAGAAAAACAAAAGAGTTCGTAGAGACCCCAATAGCTCCATAATATTAGAATGTTTCTCTTTAGACATGACATTTGACTAAGAACACAAATGAATTATTTGGAAACCTATAACACACACTATAATACTAGATCTTTCTTTCCAGTTAGTCAATCCATTACCACTGATATAGTCTTCCAATAAAGCATTACTATTCATATATTGGGATTAGGAAATAGTTGTTTTATTTTTAGTACCATTTTTAATTTATAAAGTATAAGATACACCTAACATCCATTCATCATCTTTGACTATTAAATAGAACACTCTGTCATCTATCCTAACTTAAAACTTATAAATCCATATGATATGTCCTGGTTTAGCTTGTATTCTATCTAAGAACTATCTTCTCAAATATATTTTCTCAATGTTAAATAGCCTGAGTTGGCCATGAGAAAATAAGTAGTCTTTAAACCCATCAGAAATCTCAGAACAAGCAACATTAACGAAAAATACAGGAAGCCTAACTTAGCTTCCACAACTGTGACAAGTTGTGGAGACAGGTGCCTACCCATACAGATCATATTCAGAAAACTTCACTAGTGAGTCTCTGGAAAGACTACAGAGCCACCTTGGTGTTTCACAAGAAAAACAAAAGAGTTCGTAGAGACCCAATAGCTCCATAATATTAGAATGTTTCTCTTTAGACATGACATTTGACTAAGAACACAAATGAATTATTTGGAAACCTATAACACACACTATAATACTAGATCTTTCTTTCCAGTTAGTCAATCCATTACCACTGATATAATCTTCCAATAAAGCATTACTATTCATATATTGGGATTAGGAAATAGTTGTTTTATTTTTAGTACCATTTTTAATTTATAAAGTATAAGATACACCTAACATCCATTCATCATCTTTGACTATTAAATAGAACACTCTGTCATCTATCCTAACTTAAAACTTATAAATCCATATGATATGTCCTGGTTTAGCTTGTATTCTATCTAAGAACTATCTTCTCAAATATATTTTCTCAATGTTAAATAGCCTGAGTTGGCCATGAGAAAATAAGTAGTCTTTAAACCCATCAGAAATCTCAGAACAAGCAACATTAATGAAAAATACAGGAATCCTAACTCAGCTTCCACAACTGTGACAAGTTGTGGAGACAGGTGCCTACCCATACAGCTCCAGTAAGTCAGGAAGTTGGAGCATCAGTCTTTAACCTACTTGCCCAGCCATTTGAAGAAAAGGAATTATTAAGGACTACCTTATTCTATTTCAGCAGAACTAGGCTGTCTAACCTGTAGCTTGTGTCCTCTCAAGAATGGTACAGGTCTGCAGGAGATATAGGCAATTTCTGCCCAGTAGCCACCTAGCCACAGTATACTACCTCACCTGAAGGTAGAGATGCTCTATTTGTTCTTAGAATCCACAAAAAGGGAGCTGCTAGGAGCAGATATGGGTCAAGAACAAAAGAATAAATAACATTAAATGTCAAATTCTGTGGATTTCTGATGTTTTTGAAAAACAAAAATATCTATGTAAATCTGGACCATTGTTTGTTAACTACTCTCAAGTATTTCTAATTAAATTATCTGAAGACACCCTAAAAATGAAGTCAGGACCATGAACTTGCTATTTGGCCTTTAACTCACGACTTAAATATCTCAGATCTCTTTGTAATGACATTGTAGAAGGACTGGATCTAAGCCTTGTACTTTTAAATTTTTTGCATAAATAGAAGAGATTTACACCAATGATATCCTTGATTCTGTATCAAAATAAATTCTGTACCAAAATAAGAAATTATGACTTCAATTTAGTAACTAATGTAAAGATTTCTCCAAAATGCGATTATGATTTCACAATCAATTCTAGCTATTTCCTCCTTCTTCCAATTATGACCATTTCATCATTCCCCAGAAAGACAACTAGAATACCACCCTTTAGACCCGCAAGTCCAGAGAACTGGGGTGGCTACTCTTCATAACTTCTTCATGCTGAATATGGGCATTGAGATATCTTTGAAGGGAAGAAGTGTAAGGAAAATGGGGGAGTTTGTTGGCCTTAAGAAGGCCATACCAATGATTATTTTAGTCTTAGTCTGCGATGTTTGTGTCCTGACTGAATCCTGCTGACCGTGCAAGAGATTGGGAGCTCAAAGCAGGTCAGTTCAGTAAGTCTGATGATGAGACTCTCCAAGGTTTTGTATTCTGTAATACAAAAATCTAAAAACAAAGTTTTTGTATCATCAAGATACATATTTTGTTTACATCTCTGGAATCTAGTCCTCTGGGGCTCTCCCTTCATCATATCTGATCATATAACTCTAGAAGATGTTTAGGCACTAAATCATCTTATCTAAAAACACAAATACAAAAACTTTCTTCCAAATCCAAAACTCAAAATCACACTGATAATGGTTGTTTTATTTTTTATTGTTGTTGTTTTTGTTTTGCTATTGTTGTGAAGTCAGCTATTCCCAACGTTTTCTCCAGAAGCTCCACACTCAGTGATAACACAGTTAATGAGCAGAGGTTTTAAGTCAAAATGTGGAAAAAAGCGCCAATCCAATCATACACTAATAGAACTGTGCACCTTTACTGATAATCTCACTAATCATGGATGTTATGAGAGTAGACTAAATGATGCAGTCAGTAATACATCAGATGTTAAATATGACATGATTTAAAAGAAAAAAACAGTACTAGTGCTTAATAAGTAATTATCCTAGAAAAAATTTATATTTCAAAACTGTATTAAACAACTATTTGACTGTTAATTACACCATATATAAAATATATTGTTCTTAGTCATCTAAACAAGTATTAACCACAGCTTAATTGTATTTACAAACAAATCTGTGTATTGAGAGTTAGCAGATAAATGTCACTTTCTGTAAAATCCTGACTAGCTTAGTTGTACTCCTGGAGCTAATATGAAGGTAGGAAAAAAATCTGTTCCATATATTTGACTTCTGATCAATATACTCATATATGCCATCACACTCACTCTGACATCTCTCTCACACATACACCAAAACACTTGCAACATCTACACATGTGTACACATGCATACACATGCATACCCCCCCACATGTGTTCAAAAAAACACTAAATTAAACTTAGAAAATGAATATTTACACTATAGCATATGGTTTATATGCACCATAAGCAAATTTTACTGGGTACACTTAGAACAAGTTTTACATACATGATTTTTGTAGTGCTGAATTTTTAAGTTTTTAAGAATGGTAAAAATATGCTGACTGAGGTAAGTGAAGATAAAATAAAAGTTTGAAGCAGATTCCTGGCTTTAAGTCTTTTATCAAACACTGACAAATAACTGATAATTTGCATTGATTTTTGTTTTTGGCATAACATCAAGAACTGGAAGGACCAATCTAAATATACAGGAACTGGAATGGACTGTTTATCTTATGGCATAAAATATATTCTGACAAGGACAGAGTGATATGTCAGTGGTTAACTTCCTGGTTGCTCTTGCAGAGGACTTAAGCTTAATTCCCAGGACACACACATAGTGTGGCTCACAGCTGTCTGTTATTCCTTTTTGAGGGGATCTGACAATTTCTTCTGACCTCCACAGGACCAGGCACATATGTGATGAGCAGACATAAATGCAAGCAAAATTTTTGTCTTTTTAAAGTAAATTGAGATATAAAATTAATAGAAAAAGAAAAAGAAAATATATTTTGTCTAAATCTGTGTGAAGTTCTGTGCAAAAACGTGGCATTATTTGTTACCCTAATTGAGACTATGATAAAATAAGTGAATAATTTTGTAGTGAAAGAAGTCCAGAAAAACAAAGGAGGGTTAGAAATGATTATTGTGTAGTGCACTGGGCAGGCATTTGTGTTCTTTATCAACTCCTTGTCCATACTTACCTTGGGATTACACAAAGGAACCATTAATCATTTGAGTTGATAACTATAGATTTCCACAAGAAAATAGTTACTATGCAGCAGCAGTCATAGACAAGAGTCTCTTCACTGGAAGTTCCTACATGTTTGATTGGAATAGTTACCTCAAATAATACCAACTAATGCAATAATTAAAAGTCGGGAAATATTTTTTGTTTTGTTTTTGTTCTTTTTATCTAAATGGTAATTTGGAGAATATGTCAATGAATTATTTCAGCTCAACTCTGGGGGCTAATTTGAATGGAAAGGCTATATAAATGAAGAGTGTGGGCAAGAAATAATTAAACAGCATTGACCAGACTAGAAACTTCTTGATTATTTTATCATTTCTGGTTCTGCCTCAAGGAAGAAGTTGTATGCTTCTGGAAATTTTCCTCAGACTTGAGATGTATCCCCACATCACTGTGTTATGAGATGAAGTCTCCACTTTTCTAAGAATCCAGGGTGATGATGATATTAGAAGAATGACAACAGACTTTTTGTTGCTTCGAGGGAGATCTAGTAGGACACTGTAAATGCTGAGAGTAAAATGCCTTAGTTAGTCTCTTCCATAAGGGGAAGTCTCTTGAAGGGGAAATCAGAGCATTAATTATCTATCACCTTTGTAAAACACATTGCCTAAATGATTAGTGTGCTGATGCAAATAGGTGTGGGCTCTGACCAAGTGTGAAAGAGACAGATCCAAAGTTCAAAATGCCTGGCTTTAGCAACTTGTGAACCAAGTGAGGGGGCCATAGGTTTTAGAAAATGCATTACTAGTTACATGTGAGAGTATCACAATTATTTTCGTAGCAATTAATGGAATTATTGAGAGAAATCTTCAACTTTGATCTGCTTTTCCCAACAAATGAGTACAGGTATCATCCTTCAAATTTTTCTGTATGTTTAAAATATTTGTTTCACATAAAATGTCGCTATAAAGTGAAACACCATAAGAGAATATCTTTTTATGCTATCATGTGCTTTTGCTGCTATTTTAATAGGATCCAACTTTCATATCACTCTCTCACTAAATAGATTTATATAGTTAATAAAAATATTTGCTACCATAAACAGGTTGCTCTTTGGGACAAAATCTGTCATTCGGGTTCTGATGTGAGCTCGGAAATGAATTTTGAAAAGCAGAAAGGTCACAGGCAAGGACAATACTATGACTATCCCAATTGCTCTCTCATTTATGGGAACAGGGTTCCAACGTCTGGCCAGCTTGACCATGAGTGGGTACTGACCTTTTGGAAAAAACCCTCTTCCTCTGAAATCTCTTATTTCTCATGCATATGTCAGCAAAGGACATTTACCAACTGCAGAAAATGCTGCTTTCTGGGAATTGAGTGCCTTGTTCTGGCTTGCTGCTGTTTATAACAGTAGTTTGAAAAGCCAGCTGATGTGCATCTGGGAACTCAGTAGCAGTCAAGCCATCAGAACCTGAGGTGATTATACATCCACCTGCAGGCAGAAAAGGCCAAGAATTCTATGGAAAACTGAAATTTTGTACCCTCTTTCTTGGTTTAGAGAAGTGGGGCGAAGTTTGCCCATCAAGAGTTTTCTAGGCATTTGGGGGAGTTGTACTTAAAGTCACCCTTCAGATAATTCTTCTTGTATAGCATATTTTGATACTTGATAAACAGGTATTTTTGATTTTTTAAATAGATATTTGCTTTATGATAAATAGACATTTTAGAGCTGAGAATATAAAGCTAAAATCATAAGCAGGAGCAATGTTTTAAGTACAATTTAGTTTATTTTTACATTTACATGACAAAATACGTAAAGTTTCAAAATAAAATGAAAAAGAAATATGCCCCATTCAAAATGTTATAAGCTTCGTTTTATCATCATTATGGAAGTATTGAAACTATGAATGTTATAGGAAGAATTTACTTAGTCTGTAAATATTCTTGTGAAACCACACTGCAAAAATCTTTTATAAATAAATCAAAAATAAAAGTAAAGGATTTTATTATTTTATATGAATATCTACAGAAAATATTTCACTAGTTACTAGAACTTCAGAATTAAAGTAGTGAAGGAAAGAATAACTGTATGATATAAAACACCATTATCAAATCAGGGTGTGACTTTGCCACATCTCTTAAAGTAAAATAGGCAGAATCCATTGCACAGTCATATGTAAGGAGATTGTGTCATTTTAAGCATATAAAACCATCCTTAGCATCCATTCCAGATGCCTAACACTCTTCACAAATAAATGGTTTCTGTATAAAAGAGAGAAAAATGTCTTCTATCTTTGATTATCACAATTTAAGTATTTTATTATGATTAGATTATTTATTACATGTGTGTGTGTGTGTGTGTGTGTGTGTGTGTGTGTGCCTGCCACAGAGCAAACAAGAGAAGACAGTTCATGGCAATTGATTCTCTCTCTTGACCATGTGGACCATGGAAATAAATTCAGGTGCTCAGGCTTGGCAGCGAATGCATTTACTAGATAAGCCATCTCACTGGACTTTTTTTTTTTATTTCTTAATTTAAATATGTGCCACTAAATATTAGTCCAAGAAAATTTGAAAGGTGATTAAAATATTTACACTATTTTATTTTCATTTTGAAATTGAAACTTGCTACTACTTTTTTCTATGTATATGCATTTCAAGTACCATCAAAGGAACACAAAATAAATTGTCACATTGTAATTTTCTAGTCATTTCTATAGGGAATTACCAATTATTTATGTATTTTAATTTGGTGAACTCAAAACATTTGATTTATAAATTTAGCAAATGATGATAGACATTCCTTTTTAAATAGTTTTTGCTTTGTTTGCTTTTAAAATGTCACATGCCTCGAGCTGTGTACCACGTCCTACAAAACAACAGCTGTTTCACTCACGGGCTTCTATACAAAATCTGTGAGGAATGAGAGTTTTCACATTTGGGGAGAGCTCAGAGCAAATATATTTACATGACAGGGCTTCTTACTTTCTGTTCCTGTTGACACCAGTTGTAGAGACCGTCAAGTCACTCAAATAGAAAATTCATGCTCACAGAATGCCTCGGTCTACATGATGTCGGACCATTTCCATGACTCTGAGCCACATGCCCCACAGCCTGCTGTGCTAGTGGCTGCCAACACTGAGGTGAGAACTAAGTTCCAGAAGCAGCAACAGCACACTGCTGCTTCTGTGTCAACCAGATGGGCAAATTAAGAGGAAACTTCTGTTATCTTAGCTCTTTACAGAAAGTACGACAATATCCTGAGTAACCAAATTTGCATGTATAGCATACACACACACACACACACACACACACACACACACACACACACACATTTGAACTATTTCAAATTAACTTATGGAGTCCTTTTGTGAGTGATAAAAATTATATCCACAGGACTACACACATAGGCATGTGGAACTACCCCCAAAATTTTACTTTCTAATCATAGGAAAATCTCATATCTTCTAAAATCAATCACATTTTAGGCTGGTATTAAGATATTTTTTATTAGTTTAAGTGTGTTGACTCTATCACAGTTAAAATAAATTCAGAACATTACCTCCTAGGAAGTTCTAGTCTGTGGTCTGAAAATTAGTCATTTAAAATATCCTAGATTAGTGGGGCATGTTGATGCTTGCTTGTATTCTCAACATTCCAGAGGCTGTTTGGGAAGAATTGGGCATAGCCTACATTGTCCATTTAAGGCTAGACTAATCTATGTAACCAATATCATCTGAAAAAAATGAAAAAAATTGAATAACGAATAATGTAGACACTAAAATGAAATATTCTAGCATAAGCTTAAAATCTAGAGATCAAAAATGATAACTAAAAGCCTAGCTAATTTAAATGCATAATTAAAATGTCAGATCAATCATATATTATAAAATAAACTTTCTGTAAGATTAATAGATAGAAACTGTTTAGTTAAGCTAAAATAATGTGGATAATTAGCCTTATAATAGTTTATCTGTTAAGATTCAGGGCCAATTAATAATATGTGATATAAAAAATTATAAATCTCTAGTGAAGAGCCCATTTCTTTCTTGCATCTTTTCTTACTTTACTTAATTTTGCAGCCTTTCATTTTGAACATGTCTGGGGAAAGATACAAATCTGTTTCTTTAATTCATCAAAAAACATATAAGCCCAGTTCTGTTCATATCAATTCTCCATTCCCTATTGATCGAAATTTGTGTCCAAACAAAGAAACTAAGAAAGAATAACAAAACAGAGCATACAGACAAATTTGAGCTACCCAAATACCCTTTTTTTCCCTTTTTCTTGGACATTTTCTTTATTTACTTTCATGTTATTCCCTTTCCTGCCCCCCAAACCCTATCACATACCCCCTCCACATGATTTTATGAGAACATTCACCCACCCTCCCACCTACTGCCACCTCCATGCTCTGGCATTCCCTAAACTGGGGTATCTAGCCTTCACAGGACCAAGGGCCTCTCCTCCCACTGATGCTCAACAGGGCCATCCTCTGCTACACATGCACTGGAGTCCTGGGTCCCTCATATCACTCTTTGGTTGGTGGTTCAGTTCTTGGCCTATCTGGGGGTTCTAGTTGATTGAAAATTTTGTTCTTTCTTTAAGGCTGAAAATCCCTTCAGCTCCTTCAGTCCATTCAGTAACTCATCTATTAGGGCCAGTCAGTCACCAATCTTGGATGATCTTGCTCAGTCCAATGGTTAGCTTTGAGTATCTGTTTCTGTATTTGTCGAGCTCTGGCAGAGCCTCTCAGGAGACAACTATATCAGCCTCCTATCAGCAAGCACTTCTTGGCATCCACAATAGTGTCTTTGTTTGGTGTTTGTATATGGGATGGATCTCCAGGATGGGCAATCTCTGGATGATCTTTCCTTCAGTCTCTGTTCTACACTTTGTCTCCATATTTATTCCTGTGAGTATTTTGTTTCTTCTTCTAAGAAAGATCCAAGTATCCACACTTTAGTCTTACTTCTTAACCATCATGTGGTCTATGAATCGTCTCTTGGTTATTCTGAGCTTGTCTTCATCAGGGTTTCCATTCCTGCACAAACATCATGACCAAGAAGCAAGTTGGGGAGAAAAGGATTTATTCAGCTTATAGTTCCAAATTTCGTTTTATCATCAAAGGAGATCAGGACTGGAACTCAAGCAGGTCAAGAAGCAGGAGCTAATGCAGAGGCCATGGAGGGATATTTCTTACTGGCTTGCTTCCCATGGCTTGCTCAGCCTGCTCTCTTATAGAACCCAAGAATAACAGCCTAGAGGTGGTACTACCCACAAGAGCCCCTGCCTTGATCATTAATTGAGGAAACACCCCACAGCTGGATCTCATGGAGGCACTTCCTCTAACTAAAGCTCCTTTCTCTGTGATAAATCCAGCCTGTGTCAAGTTGACACACAAAACCAGCCAGTACAGAGCTTTTGTGCTAATATCCACTTATCAATGAGTGCATGCCATGTGTATGTGTGTGTGTGTGTGTGTGTATGTGTGTGTGTGGTTTTTTTAAAACTGGGTTACCTCATCCAGGATGATATTTTCTAGTTCCATCCATTTGCCTTAGAATTTCATGAAGTGCTTGTTATTAATAGCGGAGTAGTACTCCATTGTGTAAATGTATGAAATTTTCTGTATCCATATCTCTCTTGAAGTATATATGGTGTCTTTCCAGCTTCTGATTATTATAAATAAGGCTGCTATGAACATAGTAGAGAATCTGTCCTTGTTGTATGTTGGAGCATCTTTTGGAGATAGGCCCAGGAGTTGTAAAGCAGGGTCTTCAGGAAATACTATATCTAATGCTTAACAAAACTGGAAAACCTGGATGAAATGGACAATTTTCTAGACAGATACCAGGTACCAAAGTTAAATCAGGTTCAGATAAACCATCTAAACAGTCCAATAACCCCTGGAGAAATAGAAACAGTCATTAAAAGTCTCCCAACTAAACAAAGTCAAGGATCAGATGGGTTTAGTGCAGAATTCTACCTGACCTTCAAAGAAGACCAAATAGCAATACTTTTCAAACTATTCCACAAAATAGAAACTGAAGGAACACTACCAATTTATACTATGAAGACATAGATACAGTGGTAGCAAAATCACACAAGGATCCAACAATGAAGGAACTATGGACCAAATAATGCAAAAATACTCAATAAAATTCATGCCAACCAAATCCAAGAACACATCAAAAAGATCATCCATCATGATGAAGTAAGCTTCATCCCAGGGATCCAGGGATGGTTCAACATATGGAAATCCTGCAACGTAATCCAATATATTAACAAACTCAAAGAAGAAAACCACATGATCATCTCATTTAGACACTGAGAAAGCATGTGAGAAAATTCAACTCACTTTCATGCTAAAATATTTGGAAAGATCAGGAATTGAAATCCCATAACTAAACATGGTAAAAGCAATATACAGCAAACCAGTAGCTGACATCAAAGTAAATGAGAAAAATTTGAATTAATCCCATTAAAATCACAGCCTATTTAATGTGGCCACTCTCCCACTATCTATTCAATATAGTACTTGAAATTCTAGCTAGAGCAATTAAACAACAAAAGGAGGTCAAAGGAATACAAAATGAAAGTAAAGAAGTCAAAATATCACTACTTGTAGATGATATGATACAATCTAAAGTGACCCCAGGTACAGAGGCAGGCAAGTAGATCAAGGTAGCCAGCAATATTGAACACCAAGAAATAAACCCACAAAACTATGGTCTCTTGATATTTGACAAAGAAGCTAAACACATTCAGTGGAAAAAAGAGCATGTTCAATAAATGGTTCTAGATCAACTGGCAGTCAACCTGTAGAAGAACGCAAATCAATGCATTCTTATCTCCCTGTGCAAATCTCAAGTAAAGGTAGATCAAGGAACTCTACATAAAACCAGATATACTGAATCTAATAGAAAAGAAAATGAAGAAAAGCCTTGAACGCATGGATACAGGGGGAAATTTCCTGAACAGAACACCAATGGCTTATGCTCTAAGATCAACAATAGATAGATAGAACCTCATAAAAATGCAAAACTTCTGTAAGGAAAAGGACACTGTCATTAGGACAAAATGGCAATGAACAGATTGGGAAAAGATCTTTACCAATCCTACATCTGATAGAGGGCTATTATTCAATATATACAAAGAACTCAGGAAGGCAGTCCTCCAGAGAACCAAATAACCCTATTAAAATGGGGTAGAGGACTAAACAAAGAATTCTCAACTGAGGAATACTGAATGGCTGTGAAGCACCTAAAGAAATGTTCAACACCCTTAGTCATCAGCAAAATGCAAATCAAAATGGCCTGGAAATTCCACCTCACGCCAGTCAGAATGGTTAAGATCCAAAACTCAGGTGACAACAGATGCTGACAATGATGTAGATAAACAGGAATACTCCTTCATTGGTGGTGGGATTGAAAGCTGATACAACTACTCTGGAAATCTGTCTGGCAGTTCCTCAGAAAATTGTACATTGTGATATCTGAGGACCCAACTATCCCACTCTTAGTCATATACCCAAAAGTTTCTCCAACATATAATAAGGACGTATGTTCCACTATGTTCATAGCAGCCATATTTTAATAGCCAGAACCTGTAAAGAACCCAAATGTCCTACAACACAGGAATGGATACAGAAAATGTGGTACATTTACACAATGGAATACTACTCAACTATTAAAAACAATGATGTCAAGAAATTCTTAGTCAAATGGATGGAGCTAGAAAGTGTCATTCTGAGTGAGGTAACCCAATCAGAAAAGTACACACATTGTTTGCACTCACTGATAATGGATATTACCCCAAAAGCTTGGAATATCCGAGATACAATTTACAGACCACATAAAGCTCAAGAAAAAGGAAGACCACAGTTTAGAAGACCAAAGTCCTTCTTAGAAGTGAAAACAAAATACTTATGTAATGGGAAGAATACAGAGATAAAGTATTGAGCAGGGCCTGAAGGAAAAGCCATCCTGAGACTTCCTGACCTGGGGATGCACCCCATATACAGACACAAAACCCCTTCATTATTGCCGAAGCCAAGAAGTGCTTGTTGATAGGAGGCTGATATAGCTGTCTCCTGAGAGGCTCTGCCAGAGCCGGACAAATAGAGAGATAAATGCTGGCAGCAATCCATTGAATTGAGCACCGGGTCCCCAGTGGATGATTTAAAGAAAGGTCTGAAGGTACTAAAGGGGTTTATGACCCCATAATAAGAACAACAATATCAACCAACCAAATCCTCCCAAAGCTCCCAGTGACTAAACCACCAACCAAGGAGTGCACATGGAGGGACATCCAACAGCATATGTAGCAGAGGATGGCCTTGTAGGGCCTCAATATGAGAAGAAGCCCTTGGTCCTATGAAGGCTTGATGCCTCAGTGTAATGGAATGTGATGTGGGGGGGAAGCCAGAGTGGGTGGGTGGGTGAACACCCTCATGGCAACAGGTGGAGAGGGATGGGAAAGGTGATTTTCAGAGGGGAAATCTGGAAAGGAAATAACATTTTAAATGTAAATTAAGTAAATTATCCATTGGGAAAAAAAAGAGTAAACCTCTCATCCACTCTAGTTCTGTTTCTCTGCTGTATGTTTTTTTTCCTTATTTTAAATTTTATTTATATTTTTTTATTGAATATCATCTTCATTTACATTGCCAATAGTAAAACCTTTCCCGATGTCCCCCCTCCCCTAAGATCCCCAACCCTTCCCTCTCCTCCTTCCCCCTGCCTCCATGTATATGCCTCTATATGCCTCTCCACCTGACACAATCCATCCTCCCCTGCCTCGGTTTCCCTTTGTTGGGGCCTCTGTTGAACCTTTACCTGATCAAGGACCATTCCTCCCACTGATGCCAACAAGGTCTTTCTCTGCCATATTTTTGGCTGTAACCACGTGTGCCCCTTGGTTGATGATTCAGTCCCTGGGAGTCTTGGGGCATCTGGGTGGGCAAAATCATTCTTCTTCCCACAGGCCTGTAAACCCCATTAGTTCTTCTGGACCATCCTCCAGTTCCTCCACTGGGGACCCCATGCCCAGTCCAATAGTTGGTTGCTAGCATTTACCTCTGTATTTGTAAGGCTCTGGCAGGGCTCCTCCAGAGATAACCATGGCATGCTCCTTTTGTTATACACTTCTTGTCATCCATAGTAGTGTTGGGTTTGTTGACTGTTTATAGGATGAATCCCCAGGTAGGGCAGTCTCTGGGTGGCCTTTACTTCAGTCTCTGCTCCACACATTGTCTCCCTTATTGCTGCTGTGACTATTTTGTTCCCTTTCTTAGAGGAACTGAAGTACCCTTACTTAAGTCCTCCTTCTTCTTCTTGAGCTTCCTGTGCTGGGTGAATTGTAACTTGTTTATTTTGAGCTTTTGGGCTAACATCTGCTTATTAGTGAGTGCATACCATGTGTGTTCTTTTGGGATTGGGTTACCTCGCTCAGCCTCAGGATGACACTTTCTAGTTCCATCCATTTGCCTAAGAATTTCAGGAATTCATTGTTTTTAATAGCTGAATAGTACTGCAATGTGTAAATGTATCATATTTTCTGTATCCATTCCTCTGTTGAAGGACTTCTGGGTTCTTTCCTACTTCTGGGTATTATAAATAAGGCTTTTATGAACATAGTGGAGCCTGTGTCCTTATTACATGCTGGAGAATCCTCTGGGTATAAGCCCAGGAGTGGAATAGTGGGGTCCTCTGGTCATTTTATTAGATGCTGTTTGTTTTTATGTCAGGATGTAATCTCCCAGCTTGCTGCTAAGCCTATCTTTCACCATCATAGACTCTTATCACCCTGAAATGATAAATCAAAAGAAATTTTCTTCCTTAAGTTGCATTGATCAAGGTGTTTCTCCACAGCAAAAGAAAAGCAGCTAAAGAATACTGAAAGCTGCAAGAGAAGTGAAACAAGCGACTTATGAAGCAGATCAATTCAACAGTAAGTTCCTAAGCAAGAACTCTGTAGACTACATGGAAATAGGATGCTGTATTTTAAGTCATGAAAGAAAATACCTACCTAATGAGATTTGTGTATCAAGAGTAACAACTTTCATAGCCTGTGGGAAAATCACTTACCTCAAGTGAGGTCTAAGGGACAAGCATTAAATGAATGAATGACAGCAGAATTAATATAACAGAAGATAGCTAAGGTAATCCCAAGGAGTGAAGAGAAAATGAGATGGAGGTGAGAAGAGGATAAGAAATAATAAATATTACCTTGAGTGTGTAAGTAATGGGAATTAGAAGAATCATATAGGATTTATTTAGTATCCATCAAACCTCAAAGCTGATAAAAGAGAGGAACAAATATAGACAATTTAAAACTGTCATCATAAATAAAAAACAGGAATGTATTGATCTTGTTTGACAAATGACTTGAATATTAACATATTTAATTTTCCTTTAAACAGAACTAAATTAAACTGAATTAAAAACAAATACCTAACTATTAGCCTTCTTATAATACATACCTTAGTGTTAAAGTCAGTCATATGCACACACACTAAGCAAGTGAGAAACTATATAAATGACTTTTCAGAATGCTGGCAAATATTCTGCAGGCTACTCGGTGTGAAAGACACCAATGGACATACCTTTATGTAAACTTTACAACCTGTAATAAAAACACATCAGTTAAAATGTTTCAGACTGAGTGACAGGGATACAATGGATATGAAGAGAGTCCAGCATTCCATGACTAGACTTGAGGCCCACTCCAGAGGAGAGAATCCATTTTAGATACTGAAAATTTTGGTCAAAATCCCACTCCTGGAAAAATATAATCCTTCAAGAGAAACTTGGCAATTATATTTTTTTGAGTTAACATCCTCGAAAGCTACTGTCAAGTTACTCTTTCTTATCCACTCAGATAATTGCTTTTCACAGCTTCTTATGCAGAAGCCTCTCTTAGGTGACAGAGGCCACCAATTCACAGACAAGTGAAGAGAATAATTTAAGGTTGTGGGCTCAGCCATTAATAAGTCATTGATAGCATATCCTTTTTTTTTTTTATTCGATATATTTTTTATTTACATTTCAAATGATTTCCCCTTTTCTAGCCCCCCACTCCCCGAAAGTACTGCAAGCCCCCTTCTCTCCCCCTGTCCTCCCACCCACCCCTTCCCACTTCCCCGTTCTGGTTTTGCCGAATACTGCTTCACTGAGTCTTTCCAGAACCAGGGGCCACTCCTCCTTTCTTCTTGTACCTCATTTGATGTGTGGATTATGTTTTGGGTATTCCAGTTTTCGAGGTTAATATCCACTTATTAGTGAGTACATATCATGATTCACCTTTTGAGTCAGGGTTAACTCACTTAGTATGATGTTCTCTAGCTCCATCCATTTGCCTAAGAATTTCATGAATTCGTTGTTTCTAATGGCTGAATAGTATTCCATTGTGTAGATATACCACATTTTTTGCATCCACTCTTCTGTTGAGGGATACCTGGGTTCTTTCCAGCATCTGGCAATTATAAATAGGGCGGCTATGAACATAGTAGAGCATGTATCCTTATTACATGGTGGGGAGTCTTCTGGGTATATGCCCAGGAGTGGTATAGCAGAATCTTCTGGAAGTGAGGTGCCCAGTTTTCGGAGGAACCGCCAGACTGATTTCCAGAGTGGTTGTACCAATTTGCAACCCCACCAGCAGTGGAGAAGTGTTCCTCTTTCTCCACACCCTCTCCAACACCTGCTGTCTCCTGAATTTTTAATCTTAGCCATTCTGACTTGTGTAAGGTGAAATCTCAGGGTTGTTTTGATTTGCATTTCCCTAATGACTAATGAAGTTGAGCATTTTTTAAGATGCTTCTCTGCCATCCAAAGTTCTTCAGTTGAGAATTCTTTGTTTAACACTGTACCCCATTTTTTAATAGGGTTCTTTGGTTTTCTGGATTCTAACTTCTTGAGTTCTTTATATATATTGGATATTAGCCCTCTATCTGATGTAGGATTAGTGAAGATCCTTTCCCAATTCGTTGGTTGCAGATTTGTCCTCTTGATGGTGTCCTTTGCCTTACAGAAACTTTGTAATTTTATGAGGTCCCCTTTGTCAATTCTTGATCTTAGAGCATACGCTATTGGTGTTCTGTTCAGAAACTTTCTCCCTGTACCGATGTCCTCAAGGGTCTTCCCCAGTTTCTTTTCTATTAGCTTCAGAGTGTCTGGCTTTATGTGGAGGTCCTTGATCCATTTGGATTTGAGCTTAGTACAAGGAGACAAGAATGGATCAATTCGCATTCTTCTGCATGCTGACCTCCAGTTGAACCAGCACCATTTGTTGAAAAGGCTATCTTTTTTCCATTGGATGTTTTCAGCCTCTTTGTCGAGGATCAAGTGGCCATAGGTTTGTGGGTTCATTTCTGGATCTTCAATCCTGTTCCATTGATCCTCCTGCCTGTCACTGTACCAATACCATGCAGTTTTTAATACTGTTGCTCTGTAGGATTGCCTGAGGTCAGGGATACTGATTCCCCCAAAATTTCTTTTGTTGCTGAGAATAGTTTAGTTATCCTGGGTTTTTTGTTATTCCAGATTAATTTGATAATTGCTCTTTCTAACTCTGTGAAGAATTGAGTTGGGATTTTGATGGGTATTGCATTGAATCTGTAGATTGCTTTTGAAAAATGGCCATTTTAACTATATTGATTCTACCGATCCATGAGCATGGGAGGTTTTCCCATTTTTTGAGGTCTTCTTCCATTTCCTTCTTCAGGGTCTTGAAGTTCTTGTCATACAGATCTTTCACATGTTTGGTAAGAGTCACCCCAAGATACTTTATACTGTTTGTGGCTATTGTGAAGGGGGTCATTTCCCTAATATCTTTCTCAGCCTATTTATTCTTTGAGTATAGGAAGGCCACTGATTTGCTTGTGTTGATTTTATAACCTGCCACTTTGCTGAAGTTGTTTATCAGCTGTAGGAGCTCTCTAGTGGAGTTTTTTGGGTCACTTAGGTAGACTATCATGTCGTCTGCAAATAATGATAGTTTGACTTCTTCCTTTCCAATTTGTATCCCTTTGACCTCCTTATGTTGTCGAATTGCCCGAGCTAGTACCTCAAGTACAATATTGAAAAGATAAGGAGAAAGGGGGCATCCCTGTGTAGTCCCTGATTTTAGTGGGATTGCTTCAAGTTTCTCTCCATTTAGTTTGATGCTGGCTAAGGGTTTGCTTTTACTATGTTTAGGTATGGGCCTTGAATTCCTGTTCTTTCCAAGACTTTAAGCATGAAAGGATGCTGAATTTTGTCAAATGCTTTTTCAGCATCCAATGAAATGACCATGTGGTTTTGTTCTTTGAGTTTGTTTATGTAGTGGATTGTATTGATGGATTTCCGTATATTGAACCAACCCTGCATTCCCGGGATAAAGCCTACTTGATCATGGTGGATGATCGTTTTTATGTGTTCTTGGATTCGTTTGGCAAGAATTTTATTGAGTATTTTTACATCAAAGTTCATAAGGGAAATTGGTCTGAAGTTCTCTTTCTTTCTTCGATCTTTGTGTGGTTTTGGTATCAGTGTAATTGTGCCTTCGTAGAAGGGATTGGGTAGGGTTCCTTCTGTTTCTATTTTGTGGAATAGTTTGAAGAGTATTGGTGTTAACTCTTCTTTGAAGGTCTGATAGAATTCTGCACTGAAACCATGTGGTCCTGTGCTTTTTTGGTTGGAAGACTTTCTATGACTCCTTCTATTTTTTTAGGCATTATGGGACTGTTTAGATGATCTATTTGGTCCTGAATTAATTTTGGTATTTGGTATCTGTCAAGGAAATTGTCCATTTCCTACAGATTCTCCAGTTGTGTTGAGTACAGGCTCTTGTAGTAGGATCTGATGATTTTTTGGATTTCCTCAGTTTCCGTAGTTATATCTCCCTTTTCCTTTCTAATTTTGTTAATTTGGATACTTTCTCTGTGCCCTTTGGTCAGTCTGGCTAAGGGTTTATCTATCTTGTTGATTTTCTCAAAGAACCAGCTCCTGGTTTTGTTGATTCCTTGTATGGTTCTCTTTGTTTCTACTTGATTGATTTCAGCCCTGAGTTTGATGATTTCCTGCCTTCTACTCCTCCTGGGTGAAATAGCTTCTTTTTTTTGAAGGGCTTTCAGGTGTGTCATTAAGCTGGTAATGTATGCTCTCTCCATTTTCTTTTTGGAGGCACTCAGGGCTATGAGTTTTCCTCTTAGCACTGCTTTCATTGTGTCCCATAGATTTGGGTATGTTGTGTCTTCATTTTCATTGTGTTCTAAAAAGTCTTTAATTTCTTTCTTTATTTCTTCCTTGACCAAGGTATCATTGAGTAGAATATTGTTCAGTTCCCACGTGCATGTGGGTTTTCTGTTGTTTTTGTTGCTATTGAAGACCACTTTTGCTCCATAGTGATCTCATAGGAGGCATGGGATTAGTTCGATCTTCTTATATTTGTTGAGGTCTGTCTTGTGACCAAATATATGGTCGATTTTGGAGAAGGTACCATGAGGTGCTGAGAAAAAAGTATATTCTTTTGCTTTAGGATAGAATGTTCTATATATATCTGTTAAATCTAATTGGTCCAAAGCTTCAGTTAGTTTCATTGTGTCCATGTTTAGTTTCTGTTTTCCTGATCGGTCCATTGAGGAAAGTGCAGTGTTGAAGTCACCCACAATTATTGTGTTAGGTGCAATGTGTGCTTTGAGCTTTAATAAAGTTTCTTTTATGAAAGAGGGTTCCCTTGCATTTGGAGCATAGATGTTCAGGATTGCGAGTTCTTCTTGTTGTATTTTTCCTTTGACCAGCAAGAAGTGTCCCGCAGAGTCTCTTTTGATGACTTTGGGTTGAAAGTCAATTTTATCTGATATTAAAATGGCTACTCCAGCTTGTTTCCTGAGACCATTTGCTTGTAAAATTTTCTTCCAGCCTTTTACACTAAGGTAGTGTTTGTCTTTGACCCTGAGGTGTGTTTCCTGTAAGCAGAAAAATGTAGAGTCCTGTTTACATATCTAGTCGTTTAGTCTATCTCTTTTTATTGGGGCATTGAGTCCATTGATGTTAAGAGATATTAAGGAATAGTGATTGTTACTTCCTGTCATTTTTGACGTTATTTTTTAAATTTGATTGTTTAACTTCCTTTGGGTTTGATGAAAGGTTACTATCTTGCTTTTTCCAGGGTGAAGTTTCCCTCCTTGTATTGGTGTTTTCATCATATTATCCTTTGTAGGGATGGGTTTGTGGATAGATATTGGATAAACTTGGTTTTGTCATGGAATATCTTAGTTTCTCCATCTACGGTGATTGAGAGTTTTGCTCGATATAGTAGTTTTGGCTGGCATTTGTGTTCTCTTAGAGTCTGCATGAGATCTGCCCAGGATCTTCTAGCCTTCATAGTCTCAGGTGAAAAGTCTGCTGTGATTCTGATAGGTCTTCCTTTATATGTTACTTGGCCTTTTTCTCTTACTGCCTTTAATATTCTTTCTTTGTTTAGTACATTTGGTGTTTTGATTGTTATGTGATGGGAAGTATTTCTGTTCTGGTCCAGTGTGTTTAGAGTTCTGTAGGCTTCTTGTATATTCATGGGCATCTCTCTCTTTGGGTTAGGGAAGTTTTCTTCCATAATTTTATTGAAGATATTTGCTGGCCCTTTAAGTTGTAAATCTTCACTCTCATCTATGCCTATAATCCTTAGGTTTGGTCTTCTCATGGTGTCCTGGATTTCCTGGATATTTTGGGTTACAAGCTTTTTACATTTTGCATTTTCTTTAACTGTTGAGTCCATGGTTTCTATGGTATCTTCAGCATCTGATATTCTTTCTTCTCTCTCTTGTATTCTGTTGTTTATATTTGCATCTATGTCCCCTGATTTCTTTCTAAGGCTTTCTATCTCCAAAGTTGTCTCCCACTGAGTTTTCTTAGTTGTTTCTACTTCTGATTTTTGGTCCTGGATGGTTTTGCTTAGCTCCTTCACTTGCTTGTTTGTGCTTTCCTGTAATTCTTTAAGAGATTTTTGTGTTTCCTCTTTCATGATCTCAGCCTGTCGACCAAAGTTCTCCTGTATTTCTTTAAGTGTTTTTTGTGTTTCCTTATTATTGGCTTTTGTATTCTCCTGGATTTCTTTCAATGATTTTTGTGTTTCCCTTGCAAGGGCTTCTAACTTTTGATCCATTTTCTCCTGAATTTCTTTAAGTATGTCCTTCATGTGTTCTTGTACCAGCATCATGACCAGTGATTTTAAATCCAAATCTTGTTTTACTGGTATGATGGGGTATCCAGGACATGCTGGTAAAGGAGAGTTGGGTTCAGATGTTGCCATATTGCCTTGATTTCTGTTAGTGACGTTCCTGCGTTTGCCTTTTGCCACCTAGTTCTCACTGGTGTTAGTTGGTCTTGTCAATGCTGGACTCACCAGTGCAAGCTGCCCCTTCCCAGGTAGCCTCTGGTGCACAGCTTACCTCCTGCACTGCCTGGAGACAGGGTGCTGTTGCCCAGGCTGTTCAGATCAGGAAGCAGACACCTGAAGGCTCCCACTGGGGCCTGATGGATTCACCAGAGCACACTGACTTCTCCCTGCTGGCCACCCTGAAGCCCCTCTTGCCTCTTGCAGGACCTGGAGATGTGGTGTGCCGCCCAGGCTGATCTGGGTCCGGAAGCAGAGAGATCTGAGGGCTCCTGCCAGAGGCCTCAGGACTAGAACCTAAGCTCAGTGCCACCAGAGCAAGCTGTGTGTTCCCAGACTGACTCTGGGTGCACACCAGGTCTCCCGCACTTCCTGGAGACTGAGTGCTGTTGCCCAGGCTGTTCAGATCCTGAAGCAGGCACCTGAAGGCTCCTGCTGGGATCCGCTGGATTCACAGGAGCACACCGACTTATCCCCGCTGGCCGTCCGGAAGCCCCCTCTTGCCTCTTGCAGGACCTGGAGATGTGGTGTTGCAGCCCAGGCTGATCTGGATCTGGAAGCGGAGAGGTCTGAGGGCTACCGCCAGAGGCCCCCGGACTGGAGCTTAAGCTCTGTGCCACAGGATACCATATTCTGTAAAGCACAAGGGATGTTTTATATTAGGGGTAGAAATAAGGTGAGATCCTGAAACTATAAGAAGGGTTATTAATGTCATATTCTTATCAGAATATAGTCATTTCAACTATAAACTCAGGGCAATGCCACTTTTTATATTGAACCGATATAAGGTAGGGCCTGTCAACAATCAAACATGTTTTGGTAGGAGATCAAGGCTCATCCAAATGCTGCACTATCTATTGGCCATAGAGACAATGTGGGAATTAAGAAAGAACCGTCATAATTTAGTAACTGCTAAGGAGCCCACAAGTCTCCAAAGAATTACAAGTCTATAGCTGAACAAATGTGCATATTAAACTCACTTGGCCTCAGAAGAAGACAAAAACACATGCATATAGAAAATATTCACCTCTAGAGATTATATAGATGAACAAGCTTTAATAGGAATAGAAGTGAGGAAAGAACACGTGGGGTAGGGTAGGAGGAGCTAGAGTAGCCAGCATGTATTGGAGAAATATAAGAAAAGTTTTAACAACAGTCACAGTGAAATCTAAAAAGCAAGGTATTCTAAACAAATACAATCTGAATTAATAAGGAGTAAAAATAAACATATCCAATCAACATTAAAAACAGAGTAATTATTTTGGGAAATTTACTGCCATAGAATTCTGTAAAATTCAAATGATGACAAGTAGGTACTAGATTAATGTATGTAAAAGGTTTGTGCACTAGTTTACTTTCTATTGATGTGATACATACATGACCATGAGCAACTTACATCCCACATTCAAATCTTATTTCATGGAGGGAAGTCAGGGTAAGAATTCAAGGCAGGATCCTGGAGGCAGAAACTGAAACAACTCTTGAAAGAATACTACTTCTGGCTTGCTCCCAATGGCTCACTCAGCTCCATTTTTATACCACCCAGGAGTACCAGCCTATGGGTGGCATTATCTGTGACCTTCCTACACCTATCAATATCAAGAAAATAACCTTTTAGTCTTGTCTACAGGTAGTCTGATGGAAGTAGTTTTTAAATTGATATTCCTCATCCCAGATAAAAGTGGCTTCTTTCACTTGAAGAGCAAAAGAGCCAGGACAGCTTTTGTTAAAACCATCTTTTGTTAAGTAGCCATTCTGTTGCTGTAGCTTCTTAATTATACTTTCAATTATTTCTAGGATCATTTTTAACAAGTGGGTGTTAAATTATTATTATTTTAGGGGAATATGAAGAAAGAAATATTCTAATAATCAATAGTTCTGATATTACACTCTAAATACTTAACTATCATTTGCTCAAAAAGTACATAAATGAAGTCTTAATAAAATGATTCGAAAACAATACCTCCCCATTTCTCTCATTTTTTACTGTGAGTTAGCTGTTTAATAATTTCAAAAGTACCAACTCTAGTTTAAAATTCTCAATTTTATTTTAGGCTTCCCCCTTCTTTTTGAAATTTTGTTGTTGTTGTTTTGTTTTTGTTTGTTTCTTAGTTACTTATGCAACTTGCCCCTCTATTTATTCACAGCATATATTTAACATAATGCTCAACTTAGTCTTATGAGCTTATGTATGTGGAAATTGAAATATATAACTATGGAGTTTTAATATATTAAAGACATTACATAACCAGAAATAGAATCTAACTGAGCTTTCTCTAATATAATTTCAGAAATTGCAGTCATGAGTCCGATATTTGGAATGGTAGATTGTGAGGACTAAATTCTTAAAGCTACATTATAGAATGTACTGAATTTACCTTTGTGTTTGCTAATCTTGTTATCATAACAGGTCCTTTCTATGTATTTGTCTTCTATTCCAGTTTTATTACCTTTTGAATGAAGCATTTTTACCATAAAGGGAAGCTCCTTAGGACCAGGTATTCCCAACTAGAAACCTTCCTTCCTGCAGGACAGCTCATTAAAACACAAGTGGTATTAGAAATGTTGTTCAGTGTCTAAAAGTAATTGCTGCTCCTTCAAAAGGATGGCGTTTGAATCCCAGTTCCCATGTTGGACACCCCACAACTGCCTGTAACTCCAGCTTCAGGCAATCTGCGTAAGGTATTTTTCAAATGATGTGAAAAAATGCAAGAGCCAAAATAATTTTTAAAGGAAAGTTTTAGATTGCACTTGACAATTTATACAATTTGAGTTAATGATGACAGAGGAAACTAATTATGGCCAGAACAGCAGAAGACTCACATCTTGGTTCAAACCATGAGAACCATGAGACAGAAAGACAGAAAACATTGGAAACCCCACAAATCTTTTTTTTTAAATGTCAGAGTCTACACCAGTTATATACCCCCTACAGGAAGCCAAACCTCCAAATCCTTCACAAAGCGTTCTGCCAACTCAGGAACAAGTAGTCAAGTCAATGAACTTATGGGAACCATTCTCATCCCAACTGCCACAGGATCTGAAAATCTCTTCTGTATTCTAAGGGCATCTTCAGCATATACATGCGTACTTAAAGTTCCATCTCTAAATAAAGGAAATTAACAACTTTCAAGTCTGAAATTCTCTCTGTAACTTGCAATATATGCAAGGTCTGTCCCTAAGGTTGTATAGAGAATGAGCACTCCTGGCATAAGGAAAGATTTTCTGATTAGCCATGCTGCCTGAAAAGCACAGTGTTAGGCATGCAGAGATCTGCATGGCTATAGCTTTTTTGACATATTCCTATGCCAGGGGGTACTTTTATGTGTGGAAGCTCCCTTTGTATAATCCATGCTCCTGTAAGTTATTCTTCACCCACCTTCCTGAAAGAAAACGTAATAAAGTAATTAGTGTGCCAAGTTGGACTTTGGTGAAATGATTTCTTTGGTCTGTTGCTATGTGCCTATATGGACTGAGTAGATATTGATTAGTGTTTCCACAAGGAAAATAGCCCAGAATATTTTTATAGTTTATTAGCTTTCTGAAAATATATTCATACCTCATCTCTTAAATCTCATGTCAAACAGTAAAAAATAAAGCTTCTGTCTTTGCCTTGCTCACTAAATTACCATGCATTCTCTCATTTCATTCTTTTTATTATTCTGCATTAAAGCCAAATTATAAGGAAATTCAGATATTAAGTTCTTGGTGTGCATTTTTTCCCTACAGAATGTAAAACTTCAAAGACAAACACTGTAAATTATTTACATCTCCTCAGAGCCTGTATGGTTGCATAAAGAAATATGCAGTGTACTGAAGAAGCAGTGAGTTCCTCATTAGGAAAGAACTTTCCTAATAATTTCATTAACTTATGTAGGTATCAGCCCTTGTATGTTGGAAACTATTAAAGTATGCACCTGATCAAAGTTTGTGCTATAGTGTTGTAGTTCTCTACAGCATATTTTCAATAATGTATGTCACTTGTTAAAATTGTTCAATATTCACAAAAGGAACTCAGCAGTTACACAATGTACTCTCATAAACTGATTTCACAAGGAAGATTTCCTAGTAATAAGTTTCTCCATCACTAAAGATGATCTTGTGCCATTCAGCTTCCATTTTTGAAAAAATTAGTGGGTTTAGGTAGCTAATCTGGACTCCTAACACAAACAACAGAAATTTCTCTGGTAAAATTGAGGAACAGCTTCTTATATAGTTTCACATGCTATGTGGAGTGATGGAAATTGGTTTTTGCATTGGAGACTAAGTTAATTATGTTATAGCTGTGGATTTGCACTAACAGAAATACAGTCAGTATTTGAACAGTTGGATGTGTTCTAACTACTGTAATTGCCGTGATACTAACATATTGAAATGGTTATCAGACAGTCAAATTGTTTCATTTGTTGCTGCTATGCTCCATTTGGCATCTTGTTACAAGGTTACATATTTTTCAACTTGTAAATATGCCATGTGCCTCTTCCAGAGAAAAAAGATGACCTTTTCCTGAAGGTTGTCTCCAGGGAGAGAACAAAGGAAGGCAGCACATGTCAACGAATGCAGACCCTCTAAAATAGAATAACAATTAGATGACAACTTTAAAACATTAATTTTTATAATAGCTGGCTAATACTTCAGGTTAGCTAGAAATTTCTTTTGTTTCCCAGTGCATGCGTAAGTCATCTTTATGTTTAAGTATGGTTTAGTATGTAGAAAATAGCTAAGGGTCTGAAAAATGATCATACATGTTTTAATTAAACTATTTTGCCATAAATTCAAAGAAGCACATGAGATGTTGCAAAGACTGAAGTAATATATTAGCCTTGGTACTCTATTGCAAAAAGTATTTAGTTTATAAAAATGACAATATTTGAAGACTCAGAGTAATGAGAACACAAGAAAAGAAAGTGTACCTGTATTTGCCACAAAAATAAGAAAAAGGCAAAAGCAAAAGCAGAAAAATGAAAACATATAAAAATCTTTATTGGTACTTATTTGCAAATGTACAAACTAGCTATCTTTAATATGGAATACTTTATTTGATAAAAATGTAGACTTATGCAGTAATGACAGTCCTTCTGTTTTTTTTTTTATAAATAACAGCCTATAATTTCTTTCATAATAATAATGAGTGCCATTCTGAATACTACGCATGACAGAATGTAGTTTTGAGTATTAAACATAGTGAGAATTTTGCTATAAAATTGGAATTCAAAAGAGAATTCTTCATTTAAAAACTGAATTTTGGGGAAACTTGAAAATAGCAAACTGATTAAAATAAAAGGCATTGTCGATGAATGTAATTTCATTTTATGGATTTGAAGGTTTTAGGTCAGTTACCTTAGGTAATTTTTTGTTGCTATGATAAAAAACTGTGAAGAAAAATTGTGTATTTATAAAATAAGGTACCATGAAGAAGACTACTTATAGAAAGACTAATTTTTTTAGGATTATGTGAGCACTCTCATCTTTGACTCGGCACATGATGCAGAGAAAACTGAACTTAGGGTGGGCATTTAAACTCCCAAATTCTACCCCAGTTAATTTCCTGTCTCCAAGGCAATAGTGTAACCAATTGAGGACTAAATTTTTAAATTCCTAAAACTATAGGGGTCAGCATTTTCACATTGTGAAATTATTTTAGTTGTATAAATATTTTGTTGCTAGCACTAAAGAAATTTTAGCCTCATCTGAATATGTAAAATATATTATTTCAGAAAAGAATCGTACAACCACTAGTACTAACTAGTACAAGCTGATATTCCTTTCTTGATGAAGCTGGGCTGACGATCAAGGTGATGATTAATTTCTTGTATCCATTTTTTTCCCTTAGCTTACTTATATGATTTAATTCAAAATCGTTAATGAACAAAAAATGTTTTTACACTTTGAAAAATGTTTAATGTTTCTTATAAAACTAGAAATAAATCTGCCATATGAACCAGCACTACATAAACTCTTGTATTTAATGTAGTCAAAAAATCCTCTATCATATTATAAATATGCTTGTACCTGTGTTCTTTGTTGTGTTATGCCTGATAGCTAGCAAATGGAAGCAGCTTAGATATATATGAATTGGTTAATGAATGGGAAAATGTGTTATTTGTATGCAAATGAACCTTATTTGCTTTTTTAACTAGAAAAAATGCAGGTAAATGATGGGAGCTATAAAAGAATTATAATAAGTCAATTAACAGATAATGTAAGACAAATGGTGCATATTCTTCCTATACAAAAATGAAAGATATCTCTTTTTGAACTGAATAGCAGTAGATACAAAGACTCAGTTACCCAATGTACTGAGAATAAATTATGATTGGTAGATAAGTTATGAACAAGGTATTTCTACCATCTTATTTAACATTCAGAGAAAGAAATTAAAAAGTAAGAAGTATATAAAATTTAAAGGACTTGTAAAGGTCTGAAATATGATTGTCTGAATTCCCTGAAACTATTGGACTCATGAACATTGCAATCAGTTACACAAGCTAGGACTCAATGGTCTCTACAACTTTCTGCTGACATATTAGCTATTAATATCTGCTGTGAGAAAAGGTCATTGTCTTTTGTTGCATATATAATGATGAACTCATTAGTCTGCAACTGATTGTTAAAGACACATGATTATACAGACTGTCTTGATTATAATTAGTGTATTACAAACATAAAACAAGTAAACATGAATGTGAGAAGAGATTTATAGTGAAGATACAAGGGCATAAAAGAGAGGGTGCAATATGAATGATCAGTGTAAATTATATCCATGCATATTTTATATCATATATATGTATAATTGATAAAGAATAAATTTAATTAATTAAAAGGCAGAAATGGTCAGCACTGAGAACATACATTTGAATAATTGTCTTTGTTCTACAGGCAGTGGGACCTGGGTGAATAAAGCAGAAAAACAAGGCAGACTAATGTATCATGCAATACTCAACTTTATTCAGAGCATCAAGCAATTTATACTCTGAGGGTTAAGAAGAGTCACGTGAGAAAATTGCACAATCACAAGTCTGCACATGGCTGATAAGCCCCATGTGTTGGGGAAGCCACACAGAGCGAAATGCATTTTTCCACAAAGGCAAATAAACAAATAACTATAGACAGTTGTAAAGAATAATCTGAATTAAACACACTCCTATCTGCTACATCTGAAAGAAACAAAAAAACACATTCCCAAAACAATTTTGTGTTTTTGAAGAAACTGACATTACAAGAATCTTGTCTTATTTTCTTGGAGTTTTTTCTCAAGTACTTTGAATTCTCCTTCCATGACTTCGTTCTTGGACCATGTTCTAAAAGCTTCCCCTTTTATATTATTTTTATAGCAAAATACTCAGAATAATTTTGATTGAGATGGTATAGATAAATCTAGTTTTCATTTGATGCTTGAGTATGCTATAAGCAAATTGCATGATTAATGATATTAGAACAGTGAAAGGCTTGTGGGTAATACTTTGCCATCAAGAACAGTCTTCTAAATCATGCCCATTACTGTTGTTTGAATTATCATATTGACCAGGAAAACCTAGAGAATAGTTTGCAAAGCCACCATATGATTAATAATTCTGGTATCATATAAAACATAAACTCATATTTGCCCTTTAACAGGAATGCAATATTATGATGGCCTATGAAAACAGGAAATGTGTTTAATCCCAAGGAAAATTAAGCACAATCCCCTTTTCAGATTAATGAACAAGTCTTTTGCAGTCCCTAGGTTCAGTCATAAGCACAGTCATTAGTAAAGATAGCAAGAGTTGAATCTATGCAATTTACAAGTTAAATCCAAGGAGAATGAGGAACATAATTCTAATATTATACATGTACAGAGATAGTCACACATAAGCAAAGATCAAAGTGATTATTAGCAATGAAAAGAAATTCTCGGGTGGCATAAGGCTTTGTGTGTTTTGAAGAATAACTTCTTCTATATTTGATAGGGCCTGCACGTGGCTCTAGGTGGGCAGACTTGCCTTCTGATGATGTGGTCAATTGCTTGTATTGCACTTTAGTGGAGGTTTGTTATATTTCTAGTGACTTCCATTGTCTCCTCATCCTCCATCATCATTATAGATTGCTCAGATCTGAAGGAACCAAAGAGGAATCTATAATATTTCAGTGAATCCACATTCAATGACATACCCCTTCTCAATTTTCTTTTTGCTATGTAAGCATTGGATAGGTTAATGTGTCAGCATGTTTATTTCCTACTACAATAAAATCAAGGAGGTTAGAGTGTCTGTGAGTATGTTTCTATTGCTGGAAATAATCTGAAAACATAAACAATCTGAAGCAGTATTTAAGAGTTTATGAATTAACTGAAAAAGATGAGCCAAATCAGACAGTTCCACCCGAAGGACTAAGAAAAGAAAAGTACTGATAGATTGAGGAATATCTGAAACATAAATCTCTGTTATACTCTTAGATGAACCATGAATAAAATATATATCTTCCTTGAATGGATAAAGATTAGGTAATTACATATTCAGTTCCTATGAGAAAACCCCATAGCTTGTCACCTGGATAATGATTTCTTAGCCTTATATAGTAATCTGCAGATTAAATTTGAAAATCCATAGAGTACTGCAACATACTTAAAAACTAATTATTAGTTAAAGGCAATATAGTATAGCAACCATCAGATGCTTATAATTTTGACAGTGGGTCCTCTTGTGTTACTAATTGAGCAAAAGAGTAATGCAAAGAGTTATATTTTATAGTGTTTAAATGCACTCCAAAATTTATTCTAATGTTATAATACCCGTAGGAGTCAATTTATTGTGGAAAATAAGTAAGTTTAAAGGAAACCACAGGAGCCACAGGAGCCACAAAATCCTTCTTTTAGTCTGTATTTTCTTTTGTTTTATTTTTATTCTTTGTCTTTCAAGATAACATGAAAGAATTGTCCAACATGATCTTTCCATCTAGGGTTTTACATACATTGATTAGTGCACTGGAAACACCAAGTAGAGCTCAGGAACCAGTAAGGAATTAATAAAGGAATTCCTTTCACCTGTGCTCCCTTAACTTGCCTAGGTTACAAATTTGGAATTCTTAAAGGCTTTCTTAAACCTTAATCAGGAAGTGGAGAAAGTATAAGATTAAGCTGATAATCAAATGACTCAGCACATGCTTCAATATCATTTTTACGAAAGGGAGGATATATATGTAAAGAAGGTTTTAGAGAGGGAACTGTCACCAGTAGAGTTATCTCTGGTGCTATTTTTACTTTGGATTTTGCCTGAATGAGAGAAATCTTATTTGTAACTTTTACAAGTTTTAAGGCTGATAATCTAGTTTATATTCATTCATCAAATTAGCTATATACTCATCATGTTTGACATCCTACTTTCTCCTTTAAGTATTTTGATAACAGTCCAAATTAATACCCAAGTTACCCAAAATTGAATGAGAAACTTTTCCTCTTGCTTATATAGCTTTACACAATTCATCTTGACTCTGACCCATACTTTCTTATCCAAAATTCCTTCTGAAAACCATGGATTACAATTATAAGCAACTTGCAAACACTCTAATGGTATTTCTTTTAATGTCTGCATTCTTTATTTTCTTAAAAAATAATTCACAAGCTTGATTCAACACAAATCTTTTCTGTGCTCCATTATTTTCCCTCTCTTCCTTATGTGAGCATCTCCACTCTCTTACCTCATACCCAACTTTAGGTTTCAGTTCCGAGCAACATTTGCTTACTGATTTAGTTGGTGGTAGGACCTGGGGGAATGGAGCCAATAAATGAGACAGACTAAAGTGTCATGCAATATTCAATTTAATTCAGAGTGTTAGACAATGTATACCCTTCAGGTTAAGAGGAGTCATATGAGAAAGCCATCCTATCACAAGATCAAACCACACAGGCCATCTGTGGCAGACAAGTCACACATGTCAGGAAGCTTGCAAGTGTCCAAAGCCTCTTTGTCCATAGAGGCAACTAAACAAACACCAAAAGCTAGTTGTTAAACTCATTCCTCATTCCAATAACAATTTCATGTTTTTGAAGAAACTGAGAGCACATGTTTTCTTTGATTTTTCTCTGAAATACTCAAAATTCTCCTTCTATGACTTCATTTTTAGACCATGCTTGCACAAGTAACATTATTCACATTGAGGTTATACTTAGTAATATAAATGTATATAAGCATATACATATAATAACAATAAACAAAAAGAGCAAAAGTGAAAAGGAGCGAGAGAGAACATATGGGAAGATTTGGATGGAGGATATGAGATAAAGTAATGATGTAATTATGGTATAAATTCAGAAATAAAATAAAAATTTATTTAGAATTAAAGTATAAAATAAAATAAGATGAACATATTAGGAAATGGAGAGATCCTAATTTTGTGAATCTGCTTTTTTGTTTTCGTTTTTATTTATTCTTCTTTCATATATTATAACCCAACTGCAGTTGCTCCTCCCTCCCTTCTGCCCAGTCTCTCCCTACTACCTCCCCTTTTCCTCAAATCCACTCCAACTTGACCTCCTCTCAGAAACAGAGCAGGCTTTCCAGGTACATCAACTATCTATGGCACTATAAAGTAAATTAATAGCAGGAACATATCCTCATATCACATCTGGAAGAAGTAACCCTGTATGAGGAAAAGGTTCCCAAAAACAGGCAAAAGAATCAGACACAGCCCCACTCCCACAGATAGGAGTCTCCGAAGCTTAGCATAATCATAATCATCAAAGAGCAGAGAGACTTCAGCAAGTAACTCTTAGGAGCAGATGCAAAGTTCTACAGCCAAATAATAGGTGCAGCTTGGGGAGATCCCTGGAGAATGGGAGGAAGGGCAGATCAAGGACACACAAAGAACATGGCCCACAGAATCACATGACTGGTACTCAAATGGGATCATAGAGATGATGGAGCCTGTATAAATCTGACCTAGGTCCTCTGCCATGTTTTAGCTGCCAAGTTACTCCTATATAAAGTTGGCGACCTAAGTTTAACTCCTTGGTGCTTATAAAATCAGGTGAACACAAAGCATATGCCTATAATTTCAGCCACATAGCCATAAGGATACCAGAGATAGTTGGATCCTTGACGTCCAATGTCCAGTCAGCTTAAAGGAATCCTTTATCTCATGGTTCAGTAAAACAGCCAGTATCAATAAATATAAATGAAGATAAAAAGAATGAGCAAGGAAGCATTACAAATGTACCACTTTGTGCCTTCAGATGCACATGCACACCTATTGTTACATGTATATACATCACGCACAACACTACAGGCAAACACATCACATACAGGAAACAATAACACAATGGAGAATTGTTTTTTACTTTATCTCCTGTGAGCAGTGCTGAAAATGTATAGAAACACAGATATGGTTTTGAAACATTAATTGTATTATCTTTGTTATGTTCCCAGCAACAGGATTTATGGATCATATATTAACTTTATTTCTAATTATTTGAAGAGCCTCTACATTGTTTTCATAATGAGTGTACTAATTTTAAGTTAAAGCAAACAAACGAACAAACGAAAGGACAGATGTTCCATTTATTTACACATCTTCAGCTTTCTTTAGTTTCTGTCTCTTTGTTAATACCCATTCTTATTGGAATGAAATGGATTCTCATTGCAGTTTTGAATGTCATTTCTGAGAGTATAATACAGTTATATAATTTTCCTCTTCTCTCTTCTTCCTGAAAACCCTCCATATATACCCTCTTGCTCTTTCAAATTCATGGCCTTTACAAAAAAAATCATTGTTGAGCATTTTATTCCTAAATATTCAAACGCAACCCACTAAGTATGAATAATGTTACTTATATGTGTATATTTTAGAGCTGACCTGAACAAGCTTGTCATCAATAGACTTGCAAACAAAATTGCAGTCTGGAGATCGGTTATCTCATGAGGCGTCAACCTTCACTAAGCACTGCAGGCAACTAAGGAATGCTTAGAGCAGGGGAAATATTCTACTCAAGAGAAGAACACAACAGCTGGTTATCCAACATTAAATGTGATCATCCTTAATATCAATTTTATTGAATATTTTCTATATTTACATTCCAAATATTATCCACTTTCCTGGTTGCCCTCCAGAAACCCCATTCCATCCCCCCTCCCCTGCTTCTATGAAGGTGTTCCCCACCCACCCACACACTCCTGCCTCCCCACCCTAGCATTCCCCTACACTGGGGCATCAAGCCTTTATGGGACCAAGGGCCTCTTCTATTGATGTCTGACAAGGCCATCCTCTGCTACACATGCAGCTGGAGCCATGGGTCTCTCCATGTGTACTCTTTGGTTGATGTTTTAGTCCCTGGGAACTCTGAAAGGGTTGGTTGTTTGATATTGTTCTTCCTATGGGGTCAGAAACCCCTTCAGCTCTTTCAGACTTTTCTACAACTCATTCTTGGAGACTCTGTGCTCACATTAATGCTTGGCTGCCAGCATCTATCTTTGTATTTGTCAGGCTCTGGAAGAGACTCTCAGGAGAACAGTGCTATCAGGCTCCTGTCAGCAAACACTTCTTGGCAGCCACAATAGTATCTGGGTTTGGTGTCTGTATGTGGGATGGATCCCCAGGTCAGCCAATCTCTGGATGACCTTTCCTTCAGTCTCTAATTCATACTTTCTGTTTGTATTTCCTCCTATGAGTATGTGAATATCAATTTTTAATGATAGATGATGTTTAGATGAATAGTTGAATATGCACATATATATGCCCCAATGAATTCAACTTAGCCATAATAACTGGGCAATCTTCCTGTAAATTTCCAAATTTGTGAAAAGAATGAGATGTCATTATGATATGTAAACTTAAAAATATATCTTGGTATTGAGAATAGAATTGTGAATACCAGATTCTGTGGTGAGTAGTTGCTATTTTGCAGTAAAGCTATGGATTAAACAGGACTAAGAAGTTCTATTTGTTTACAAACAGTCTCTTCACAGCCTTAAAATATTATATAATGTTTAAGTGATAGAAAGGACCTCTGATACATTGATTAAAATGGATTAATTTTAACCAAATAAATAAGTCAATTAAGTAACTGCTATAATTATACAATAGGTATAAATTATATAATATAAATAATGATCTGAAGATTAGAACTATAAGTTAAGGTGAAAATTCTTTGTTTAGCTCTGTGCCCCATTTTTAATAGGGTTATTTGGTTTTCTGGGGTCTAACTTCTTTGAATATATTGGACATTAGCCCTCTGTCTGATGTAGGGTTGGTGAAGATCTTTTCCCAATTTGTTGGTTGGTGATTTGTCCTTTTGATGGTGTCCTTTGCCTTACAGAAACTTTTTAATTTTATGAGGCCCCATTTGTCAATTCTTGATCTTAGAATATAAGCTATTGGTGTTCTGTTCAGGAATTTTCCCCATGTACCAATATCCTCAAGCGTCTTCCCCAGTTTCTTTTCTATTAGCTTCAGTGTGTCTGGCTTTATGTGGAGGTCCTTGACCCATTTGGATTTGAGCTTAGTACAAGGAGATAAGGATGGATCATTTCGCATTCTTCTACATGCTGACCTCCAGTTGAATCAGCACCATTGGTTGAAAAGGCTATATTTTTTCCACTGGACAGTTTCAGCCCATTTGTCGAAGATCAAGTGGCCATAGGTGTGTGGGTTCATTTCTGGATCTTCAATCCTATTCCATTGATCCGCCTGCCTGTCACTGTACCAATACCATGCAGTTTTTAACACTATTGCTCTGTAGTATTGCTTGATGTCAGGGATACTGATTCCCCCAGAATTTCTTTTGTTGTTGAGAATAGTTTTAGCTATCCTGGGTTTTTTGTTATTCCAGATGAAGTTGAGAATTTCTCTCTCTAACTCTATGAAGAACTGAGTTGGGATTTTGATGGGTATTGCATTGAATCTGTATATTGCTTTTGGCAAGATGGTCATTTTAACTATATTAATCCTGCCAATCCACGAGCATGGCAGATTTTTCCATCTTCTGAGGTCTTCTTCCATTTCCTTCTTCAGAGACCTGAAGTTCTTGTCATACAAATCTTTCACTTGTTTGGTCATAGTCACACCAAGGTACTTTATATTGTTTGTGGCTATTGTGAAGGGTGTCATTTTCCTAATTTCTTTATCAGCCTGCTTATCCTTTGAGTATAGGAAGGCTACTGATTTGCTTGAGTTGATTTTGTAACCTGCCACTTTGCTGAAGTTGTTTATCTGCTGTACGAGTTCTCTGATAGAGTTTTTTGGGTTACTTAGTAGACTATCATATCATCTGCAAATAGTGATAGTTTGACTTCTTCCTTTCCAATCAAATGCTCAACATCATTAGTCATTAGGGAAATGCTAGTCAAAACAACCCTGAGATTTCACCTTACACCAGTCAGAATGGCTAAGATTAAAAACTCAGGAGACTGGAGGTGTTCGCAAGGAGGTGAAGAAAGATGAACACTCCTCCACTGCTGGTGGGATTGCAAATTGGTACAACCACTCTGGAAATCAGTATGGCGGTTCCTCAGAAAACTGGGCATGTCACTTTCAGAGGACCCTGCTATACCACTCCTGGGCATATACCCAGAAGATTCCCCAGCATGTTATAAGGATACATGCTCCACTATGTTCCTATTTATAATAGCCCTATTTATAATAGCCAGAAGCTGGAAAGAACCAGGTGTCTCTCAACCTGGAGGAATGGATACAAAAAATGTGGTATATATACACAATTCAGCCATTAGAAAAAATGAATTCATGAAATTCTTAGACAAATAGATAGAGCTGGAAAACATCATACTAAGTGAGGTAACCCAGTCTCAAAAGATCAATCATTGTATGCACTCACTGATAAGTGGATATTAGCCTAGAAACTTAGCCCAAGACATAATCCACATATCAAATGATGTCTAAGAAGAATGGAGGAGTAACCCCGGGTTCTGGAAAGGCTCAGTGTAGCAGTATAGGGCAATACCAGAACAGGGAAGTGGGAAGGGGTGGAGGGGGGAAGAGGGAGAGGGAAGAAGGCTTATGGGACTTTTGGAGAGTTGGGAGCCAGAAAAGAGGAAATCATTTGAAATGTAAATAAAAAATATATCAAATAAAAAAAAAACAAAAACAAATTTCCAACTATAGTCTAACATGAAATAACTTCATTTTATTATAATCATTTAAAAATCATAATTATTTTGTTACTTGATTAAAGTTTTCCATTTTTATGTAATTCATTTTGAAAAAATGAATTAAAATTCCAAAAATAAAGAAGTATAAGTTAACAAAAGTAGATTCATTGTCTTTGGTTATCAGGTAAACAACATTATAATTAATGTCTATTTGGTAATATATGGAAAAATTCTGTATGCAAAAGTTGCCCATTTATGTATTTTATCATACCAAAAACATATGCATACCAAGAATTTTTATCAATATTTGAAAAATTAATAGAGGCTTTCTTTGAACAGCTCTAAGTTTAGACTTATCAGGAACTGAACTTCTTTTACTGCTCTTAAAAGATATTTTCCATAGCAAGATTAGGAAAAAGTGGTGCTGTTTAAATTAATTATGTGAAAATAATTTTTGATATTATAAAAGGCACTGTAAATTATTCTAATTAGAAGAACATTACGTGGGATTGGATGGCTTCTGTAAAATTGTTTCGGTATTGTATAAATAAAAGTAAAACTCTTCTGACTGAGAATCAATAGTATATTACAAAGAGCAGTAAGAACACAGAAACACAGTTTCATCTGAAAGCAAGACTCTACAAAATATAAGTAGATAAATCTTACAAACAGAAATGTTAAGTTTTAAATTTTTAAATAACTTATGTTAGTACTAAATATTGGTATATTTTATTAATATGTCAAAAATTATATGAGATGATAAATCTAAAATTACACAATAGTAGCATCTTAAAGAGCTCATAAGGCAGAATGTATACATTAATCAATTATATAAATAAATTTACCCCCACTCTTGTTTAAACCAATGGCTATAAGGTTAAAATCAATGCAAAACGATTCCAGAATGCCAAAGCAGAAATCATTTTATATAAAAAGAATGAAAAACAATTAAAACAATTTTGTGGCTACAATATGAAATAAAGCTAGCTACAATTTAAGGAGAATTGGTTCTCTAACACAGTGTATTTGTCTGATATGAAACAGAGAAAGAAGGCATCAAATATGTGTACCTGAAACTATACTCTTTACACACTGAAGAAGGCAAGGCCTTGAAAGGCAAAGAAATATTGAAAAATAACTAAGAAGAACATTGTCAATGCCTGTGGCATGCTCATAAACAGAAAGCGAGATGAGAGACATGGAAGGGCTTAAGGACATATGAGTAAAATGAAATCTAAAAGGGCAGCGAAAAATACTATATTGAAATATGTTCTCAGAATGAAAAATCATTGTGTGATAGTCTTTGTTCCCAGCAAAATATGTCAATACACGATACTGGAGACAACATAGTGAGACTTCTAAGAATTAATTCTTATGATTTAGTTCAGTAAGCAGGTCTGGCTCATGAGTGATCACAAGCAGTTGTTGGTTAATTCTTCATCCCCAACAGAAATAAATTTGACTCAGTTTTATAGAAGTAGAATTGTCAGGAGCCATAATGGGAGAAGCAGATGATCATCCTGTAATGCCTGCCTCAGATTATTATATAATCTGCGACAGATGCGACCCCATTCAGCAAGTCTGTGGGGAACTAATTTTATGAAAGATTCCTTTTATTTATATGCTCTTCCTGTTATTATTATACATTTATAATAATCAATAAGTAATAGCACACCCCGTTGGAGCAGATCTCTGCAGATCCACAAAGATGTCTTATAGTGATGCTATGTAGACAAAGAGATGACTTAAGTCTTAATGATGATCCTATAAGAATTCCTAAAATTACATCTGTGTTTATTAAGTTCTTTTATAATGGGACTCCTACAAGGTCCTTTTCTAATAGCCAAACTGCAAGGAGAACTCTGCCAGTCTCCCAAGTGTCACAAGTTAATTGTTCTTAGTTAGCAATCAGACTTTCTCCTACTCAGAGCACATTCCAAGAGGTTGTAAAACAATTAACCAAAGGTCATAAAAAGAGAACTAACAATTTATTACAAATGCTAGGACAGAAGATAAAATATTGACTGGGTTTATCTATACAAAACTTCACTTATAAGTTAGTTATGGTTTTAAACTTTGTACGAACCTGTAGAGAAGACATGTGATAGATGTTAATATCTAGATAATTACTCCTAATGGATATGCATGTAAACATTCTCTGTGGTAAACTTCTATTTCAATTTATGACTTGGTATTTTGTGTAAACTTGTGATGAACTTTATAACATGTGATCATGCATTCTGAAAGATGTATAAGTACTGAAGACAAGAGAGATAGACCACTAAGACTAGGACTACTACTAGGCGATGACTACTACTACTACTACTACTACTACTACTACTCTCTCTCTCTCTCTCTCTCTCTCTCTCTTCTCTCACAGGGCCTTTTCCTCCCTCTCTCTCTCTCCCACTCTCTCTCCCTTTTCTCCAATTAGAAGATCTCTTCCCTTCCCCCCTACCCCCTTTAGGATCTTTTCGCTTTTCCCTCTTAGATAGCTTTACATAGGAAACTTTTTACAACTTAGTAATAAACTATTTAACCACTTCTTTAAGCCTCCTATTTTTCTTCCTGCAAAGACTTGGGAGTAGCAAGCTGAAAGTTAGAGCCCAGCAGTTCCTGCTGAGATAGAATAAAGACCATATTGCTTAATCTGCTGCTGTTAGGCTACAGGTGTTAATCACCTAAGCCAGCAGTCTTTCACCCTCAGAAAGACCAAGAAAGTTTCTAGGACATTTTAGAAGTTATCAGCTGCATTTTGGTACAGTTAGAAAGCCCTGAGATCCTCATACTTCAAAGCCATCATCATCAGAGTCCTATTCCTTGTCTCCATAACTACCCTCTCTGGGCCGGGAGGGTCCTGGCTGCCGGCATAGAATGAAAATATAACTCTGAATAATGCTATTCAAATAAATTGACATTATAGTATGGGTCTCTTTGAGTGTCGGTCTTGTCAATAATAAATACCAAATCCTAAAATAGTTTTAAAAGTGTTACTCTCTGTCCTGCTTTCATTGCACCTCTAAGTATTTCATCCTTTTATAATATATTAGGTTCCTGTACTCTAAAATGCTAGCATTTATTTATCTGTATTTAATAATGAATTATTGAGTGCCTCTTTATAATATAGTGTTGGGTGACTCCTTAGGGCAATGACAGCACTTCAGTCTCATACAATACAGTGTTAACTATTCTTTTTGCTCTTACTCCCCCTCTGAACTAATGTTGAGAAACTCCCTAAGAACTTTCTAGAAGAAGCAATGACAATGGTTAAAAACACATGTAGACAGTGCTGGAGAAGTGGCTCAAAGGTTAAGAGCATCTGTTTTTCTTCCAGAGGACATGGGTTTTATCCTCAGCACCCACACTGTGGTGTACAATCAGTGATAACTCCACTTCCTAGGAAATCCAATGGATTCCTCCTGCCCTGGTGGGTATTGCACTCATATTTGGAATCATGAAACACACACACACACACACACACACACACACACACACAAATGTAAAGATTAAATTTTAAGACATGTAGTACCTTCCCTCATTGTACAGCCTCACAAAGAAGAAAGTTAAATGGCTTCTCAGATTTGGTATTCATTTCAACAGGTCAAGTGTTATTTGTCATGATGAGTCCTATGCTTGCTCATCTTGATGCTTCGAGATAGGCCTGAAGCCCTGTTAAATACAACATTTAAGTTAGGAAGGCTCTATGGCTATACACTTATCTAAAGCTCTTTCTTTAAAATAAATTTCCATAATTTATGCAAGCTTCATATTTTAATAATCTTTCCATTTATCATCATAGCATCAATTATGATGGATAAATCAAAGAGTGCAGCTGTATAACACAGTGCCTGTAGTTAATGTGCAGTGTTATACTCTTAGTCAACTGAGAGGATATATCCCATTTTACTTCAAACAGACATACACATAGACCCAGGCATATAAATAAGTAGTCAGTAAATTGGTTTCCTCACAATCATGATGATGTGTATCATTTCTATACCCAATAATAACTCTCTTTTTATTTATTTTTTTACAGTGCAGTCTTTGCCCCCTAAACCCTGCCCAGTCCTTCCTCCCACAGTTCCTCGTCCCATTCCTCCCCTGTCCCTTTCCCCTCGCCTCCAAGAGGATATACCCCATGCCAGGCCTCCCCACCCCCTAGGACCTCAAGTCTCTCCGGGGTTAGGTTTGTCTTGTCCCCCTGAAGCCACACCAGGCAGCCTTCTGCTGTATATTTATCAGGGGCCTCAGGTGGCTTCAGATATAGCATTGAAATGCAATCCATAATCCTTTTGATTGTTCCATTTATGCTCAAATGTATGTAGAAACAGACCACAACATTGATCCTCAGGGACCATTTATTTTTCTCCTTTGAAATAGGGTGTCTAACTAGTACCTAGGGCTCATCAGGTGTGCTAAATTAGCCAGCCAGACAACCCAGAGATCAACCTGTTTCTTTGTGAGTATTACATGGATAATAAGTATAGTCCAACCAGTCTGCCTCTGTATGTGTTGTGGTGGTTTAAATAGGCACAGCTACCATATACTCCTGTATTTGAAGGCTTGGCCTGTAGGTATTGGTACTACTATGAGGTATGGCCTTGTTGTGCATGTGGCATTTTTGGAGAAAGAGTGTCACTGTGGGGGTGGGCCATTAGGTTCCTTGCTGACTAAACTCAGTGTGGGACTCTTGCTATCAATGAAATAAAATGTATAATTATCAGCTCCTTGATGATAATAGACTAAACCTCTGAAACTATAAGGCTTCCCCAATTAAATGTTTTCCTTTATAAGAGTTGCTGTGTTCATGGTGTCTGTTCATGGCAATAAAACTTTTTCAGACAAATGGATAGACCTAGAAAATATCATTCTGAGTGAGGGAACTCAGACCCAAAAGGAAATGCATGGTAAGTTCTCACTAATAAGTGCATATTAGCCAAAAATTATAGAATACCTAGAAAACAATCCACATAACTCAAATGGTTAAAATGCCAAGTGAGAATGCTTTAATCCTACTTGGGAAGGAGAAGAAAATAATCACAGGAGGCAGAGGGAGGGAGGGACCTGGAAGCTGGAGGAGAAAAGGAGAATATGGACAAGTATGCAGGAGGCCAGGGAAAACAGGAGAGAATCCCTGAGAGCACAGAATCAATAGAAATATGCAACTTTGAGGAGTCAGGTGGGAAGGAAACCTCTAGAAA
This sequence comes from Apodemus sylvaticus, assembly GCF_947179515.1. Classification (NCBI taxonomy): domain Eukaryota; kingdom Metazoa; phylum Chordata; class Mammalia; order Rodentia; family Muridae; genus Apodemus; species Apodemus sylvaticus. The sequence goes on from NC_067477.1 coordinate 60,376,521, forward strand.
GTAATAGAGACCTGGAAGGTGAGATACTCTCAGGACTCAAAGTTAGGGACCTTAGATGAAATACCCAAGAATGGGGAGAGAGAACTCACTCGTAGAGTCCATCTCCAGTAGAAAGATAGGGCATCGAGTGGAGGGATGGGGCTGCCAGAAATTCTGACCCAGAACTGTTCCTGTCTAAAAAAACTACAGGGACAAAAATATAGAAGAGACTTAGGGAAAGGAGGTCCAGTTACTGGTACAACTTGGGATCTATCTCAAGGAGAGTCTCCAAGGCTTGATACTATTAATGATGCTATGTTGCTTACAGACAGTTGCCTAGCATGGCTGTCCTCTGAGAGGTCCAACAAGCAGCTGACTGAGACAGATGCAGATACTTACACCCAACCATTGGAGATTTCTGTGGTTGAATAGGGAAACAATGAAAGAAGCTCAGGAGGAGGGTGAGCCGATAGGAAGACCAACAGTCTCAACAAAACCGGACCCCTGATATCCCTCAGAAACTGAGTCACTATCTGGCAGCATACACATACAGGCGCTGGACCAAGGCCCCTACACATATACAGCAGAGGCTTGTCTAGTCTGGCCTCAGTGGGAGAAGAAGCACCTAACCCTGAAGAGACTTGAGGCCCCAGTGAGTGGGAAGACCTGGTGAGGGATCATCTTGGAGACTGGGGGAGAAGGAATGGGATGATAAACTGTGGAAGATTAGTTTATCCCAAGTTGATAAAGATTATGAAGAGAACAAAGACTGGACTGTAAAAAGTAAAAATAGTAAAAAAAAAAATTAAAAATAAATAAAATAAAAACATGTTAATGTTATACTATCCAGTAAATTTGAAATAGATACAGTATGTTAATCTATCCAAAGATGAAGGTTGTTGGTATGATTTTGTATTATTTTACCAAAATGTTAAAAACACATGGTAGTTACTCCATATCAAACAGGCAATATTTTAGCCAAAAATCTTATTTTATATTTCATAGAAGAAACAAGGTAGAACATTGTTACTTCCATGTGCATAAAAGTTAAATAGCTTTAAAACAGTGAAAAATTTCACTTCAATATGATGGTTCCACTTCATGAAATACTTGATAGGTTTTAGGAGAACTATGCCCATGATATACTATATCTTTATTCAGCTCTATATAAAAAAGAAAGAAAGGAAGGAAGGAAGGAAGGAAGGAAGGAAGGAAGGAAGGAAGGAAGGAAGGAAGGAAGAAAGAAAGAAAGAAAGAAAGAAAGAAAGAAAGAAAGAAAGAAAGAAAGAAAGAAAGAAAGAAAGAAAGAAAAAAAGAAAGAAAAAGAAAGAAACTGAAATCACATGTCAGACAATATTTCAGTGAAAGCAGTTTTCACAAATTTGTCTAAATATTGATTTAAATGAGTTACTTTTATTAAATGATTTTCATAATTTCACATATAAGAGAAATTTTTGGTGTGAACAGAGAAATTGGAACTTATTGTGGTTCTAATGCTAGAAGACATTTAACCTTTGGAGAGATTTTTGTTCCATAAACTTCTCAACAATTTGACCTCCAGGCCCTCTGTCAGCATTAGTTTTCATGTTACACATCAGGACAAAAGATAAAGAAAGTTGGCTAATGGCTATATTTGATTGAATGTATTCTTACTTTTTCCTAAAACACTATCCTTACGGGTAGACCTCCATGAGGGTTATTTCAAATTGGTTCTTTTTTGCCAAGAATATTCTTGTCTAGTGTTTTCTCTAAAGATGAATATTTCATGGGTCTAATGACTATGATAATTACTGTTATCCAAACAATGTCTATTTTTTATTATCTTTCATGTACTTGTAACTTCACACAGATGGACTCAACACTGTTCATTCTACTTCCTGCTTTGAATTTTCTATTGCTATTGCACTTTTTTTTTCTTACAGCGCACTGTATATGGTTTCATTAGTAACTGTCCTTGTGTAGAAGCAGTGTATTATATTCTGTCTGGCATTGAAAAGCCTATCTTAGTCATCACTGAATATTTATTTGTATAAATAATAAACTGCTTAAAAACCTAATTAAACTAAATTATATTTTCAAATAACCTTAGAACCAAAGATTTGATCAAAACAATAAATATCTGACATTAAAACTCAGAGAGAGGAAGAAAACTTCAGAAATCTTGTACAGGGTCCTCTGGGTTGGGCATATACCCAGAGGATTCCCCAGCATGTAATAAGGACACATGCTCCACTATGTTCATAGCAGCCCTATTTGTAGTAGCCAAAAGCTGGAAAGAACCCAGGTGTCCCTCAACCTGGAGGAATGGATACAAAAATGTGGTATATATACACAACGGAGTATTATTCAGCCATTAGAAACAATAAATTCATGAAATTCTTAAACAAATGGATGGAGCTGGAGAACATCATACTAAGTGAGGTAACCCAGTCTCAAAAGATCAATCATGGTATGCACTCACTGATAAGTGGATATTAGCCCAGAAATTTGGAATACCAAAGACATAATCCACATATTAAATGATGTCCAAGAAGAACGGAGGAGTAGTACATGGTTCTGGAATGACTCAGTGCAGCAATATAGGGCAATACCAGAACAGGGAAGTGGGAAGGGGTGGTTGGGGGAACAGAGAGAGGGAAGAGGGCTTATGGGACTTTCGGGGAGCCAGAAAACGGGAAATCATTCGAAATGTAAATAAAAATATATCAAATTGAAAAAAGGAAATTTTGTACGGAAGAAATGAAGAAAAAAATCTATTTTCAGTCTGAGTGTTAAAAATACCACCAATTTTAGACGAAGGAAGGCCAAAGTAAAAATTAATGACAGGATAAGATGAGAATGGTTTATAAAATGTTGTGCCTCTTCATTGGGTTAAGCAAAAACATGTTTTAGCCAGTGAACATCTTCACCTTCAGCCTCCATTTATCCATATCACCATTAAAAGAAATACTCATGTTTGTTCTTTGATAGTTTTCTAGATGTATACGATACATGTGGGCAGTTTTCACCCCTAATGGTATTTTATTTCCTTCTGAGACCTCTGAAACTTCTCTCTTCTCTACAAATTTCTTTCCCATTTTCATAACTTTTGTATTGGTTTTGCAAGATAATGTAGAGCCTGGCATGTCCATCAGAGAGTATATAACTCTCTGCGAATGACTCCCCCTCTCCCTGAATTAATTAATAGAAAATAGTTCTTTAGTGAGGAGTAGGCCCTCTAAACCATATTCCATATGTGATTCTTTATAGGATTACACTTGTATAGATTTGATGCAGGCTTTTTGAGTTTGTAACTGCAGGGACTGTGGTTTATCCAGAAGGAAGCATTTCATACACTTTCCCTCTTTTTAAAAAAAAAATATTGGAAATTTTTTATTTATTTACATTTCAAATGTTATCCCAGTTTCCCTACCAGAAACCCCTATCCCATCCTCTCTCCCCCCTGCTTCTCCGAGGGTGCTCACCCACCTATATATTCACTCTCACTTCCCTGCTCTGATATTCCCCTACACTAGGTAGGGCACTGAGCCTTCGTGGGACCAAGAGCCTCTCCTCCCTTTGATGTCCAACAAGGCCATCCTTTGCTATATATGAATCTGGAACCATGTGTCCCTCCATGTGTACTCTTTGGTTAGAGGTTTAGTTCCTATGGGGTCTGGTTGGTTGATATTGTTGTTCTTCCTATGGGTTGCATATCCCTTCAACTCCTTGGATCCTTTCTCTAACTCCTCCATTGTGGACCTCATGTTCAGTCCAGTTGTTGACTGTAATAATCCACCTCTGTATTTGTCACGTTCTCAGGAGACAGCTCTATCAGTTTCCTGTCAGCAAGTACTTCTTGTTAACCACAATAGTCTATGGTTTGGTGTCTGTCTATGGGATGGATCCTGAGGTCAATAGTACCGAACTACAGCCAACAGATTTGGAAAAGATCTTTACCAACCTTATATCCAATATTGGGCTAATATCCAATATATATAATGAAATCAAGAAGTTAGATTACAAAGAATCAAATAACCTTATTAAAAATGGTTTTAATAAAGACCTAAACAAAGAATTCTCAACCAGAAATACCAAACCACTGAAAAGCACCTAAAAGAAATGTTCAACATCTTTAGTCATCAGGGAAATACAATCAAAGCAACCCTGAGATGCCCATCTCACAACAATTAGAATGACTAAGATCAATAACTGAGGTGACAGCAGATGCCGGCAAAGATATGGAGAAAGAGGAACACTACTCTATTTTTGGTGGGATTGAAAGCTGGTACAATCACTCTGGTATGGAGGTTCCTCAGAAAGTTGGACATATTTCTACCTGAGCACCCAGCTATACCACTCCAAGGCATATACCAAAAAGATGCTCCAACATGTAACAAGGACACATGCTCCACTATGTTCATAGCAGCCTTATTTATAATTTCCAGAGGCTAGAAACAACCCAGATGTTCTTCAACAGAGGAATGGATACAGGAAATGTGGAACATTAACTCGATGGAGTACTACTCAGCTATTGAAAACAACGAATTCATGGAATTCTTAGGCAAATGGATGGAATTAGAAAATATCATTCTGAGCTAGGTAACCTAATCACAAAAGAACACATATGATGTGTACACACTGATAAGTGGATATTAGGCAAAAAGCTCAAAATCATATGATATGACTCAGAGATCATATGAAGCTCAAGAGGATGGAAGATCAAAGTGTGGATGCTTCAGTTTTTCTTAAAAGAGGGAACAAAATACTTACAGGAGGTAGAGGGTGAAAGAGATTTGGGAGGAAGAAAGGAGAGGGAAGGAAAAAGAGTATAGGATCAGGTATGGGAGAAGACAGGAAGGATAGACAGAAATTGAATAGAGATGTGTAGCAATGGGGAATGGGGAAGTAGGGGTAGCCACAAGAAGTCTCAGATGCCAGAAACGCAAGAGGATCCAGAACTCAAAGGGGATAATATTAGCTGAATTACTCATGGTGTCTGTTCAGGGCAATAAAACTTTTTCAGTCAAATGGATGGATAGACCTAGAAAATATCATCCTGAGGGTTGTAACCCAGTCACAAAAGAACACGTATGATAGGTTTTCATTGATAAGTGGATATTAGCCCAAAAGATGGGAATACCCAAGATACAAATCACAGACCACATGAAGCTCAAGAAGAAGAAAGACCAAAGTGTGGATGCTTCAGTCTTTCTTAGAAGGGAGGAAACATGAAGACAAAGTTTAGAGAAGAGACTGAAGGAAAGGTCATACATTGCTATTCTATTTATCTCTATCTTACATTCTTTCTAATTCCTCTTCTCCAAAGTTCTCTGAGACTTGAAGGACATGGTAAAATGTCCTGTACAAGACTGGGCACTCGTCTATCATTTATTCTTAGTACCTTTTAAAATCATGAATTACTGCATAGATTATCATTTTCTGGAAAGATATTTCTCTGATTAAGACAGAAAGTGGCATTATTTTGTTGTTGTTGTTGATACAAGTACAAATATTTAGAAGAAAATTTGGTGTTATTTCAATTTTAATAAACAAATGTAATTTACCACCACCCACAATGATTGTTGACATTAACTGACAGGGCCTTTTCACCAGATTTTCAATATTAGGGGTAAAATTCTTTATGTAATGGGCCTTCAACTCAATCAGAGTATTTTGTTTTGTTTTGTTTTGATTATCCTCATAATATTCAGGCCATTTTGGTCCAAGTATGTGCCTTAATTCTGACAGGCAAAAAAATATTTTATTTTATTTATTTTATTTTATTTTATTTCATTTCAATTCAATTCAATTTTAGTGCTCAAAGCTGGGTAAAACTGTTAATGCCTTTTCTCCCCCAGCATCCTTTGCAGTACCTTTCAGAATTATGAAAGTAAGACAGCAGGTGGGAACCAGATTACTTTTAGTTTGATACTTCTGTATCATAAAATTAAAATTTGTAATGTCTGCAATAATAGTCTTATCATCAAGTCTTGGTGTATACCAAGATAAAACACAAGAGCTTGTACTTTAGCTACTGGTTTAACAGCCAATCATTTCATAGTTATCTCATTCCTGACAATGGGGATTTTGGTAAGTGACCTAAGATCTAAGAGCAATTTTTTCATCCATGCAAGTTATAGATTTTTAATTATTTTTTGTACTCTGATTATAGAATCATATGGTTCGAGGTGATGTCTATTTCATAACCTCTTCATTTTGGTGAGCTATCTTCCCTTCATCCAATGTACTTAGTCCTATCAAAAGTTATACTTGGGTTCATTATTTTAAAAAATATAGAATATATTTAATAAAGTACATTGATAAAAGTATTTGTCCATTCTAGAAGCATACATTGTGACTAATTTTTTGAACATGTAAGAGCACTGACTGCTCTTTCAGAGAATCTCCGCTCCAGTCTCATCATTCACATGGCCGTTTACAAACAACTATAACTCTACTTCCAGGGGATCCAATACCCTTTTCTGACATCTGAGAAAACAGGCATAAATGTACTTCACAGAAATATATGCATGCAAAAACCAGTAAACAGAATATGCAATAAATATTTTGAAAGTGATTTATGTATAGTTATGGTATATTAATTTAAAGAAAAGTTTATCCAGAGACCATAATGTATATTTCTATACTGGTAATGTCTACTATGGAACTATAGACCATTATTTCCTTACATAGAGTATCAAATTCCTTTATCATATCTATTGCCTAAATGTTGCCTAAATATGTGAGAGGATATTAACAAAATGGAAGCAAGAGACTTAGAATTCTTTTGCAATCTTATACCTATATACTACCAATAAAGCAGTTTCCCATCCTGATGTTCCCTTCATAGAAACCCTTCCTCCATCTCCCATCTATTTCTCCCCTGAAAGGGTACCCTGCTGTATCCCCTTAATTTTTCACATCAAGTCTCTGCCAGAGTAAGTGTATCCTCTTGCTCAGAGAAGGAAGCCCTTTTGGAGAACCAATTCCACAGTCAAGTTACAGCTTTAGGGAGAGATTCTGCTCCAATTGTTGGTTTGGGGTCTACATAGAGATTTAGCTGCACATCTGAAGGGTACTGGTTCAATCCTGAATGTTCTTTGGTTGGTGGCTCAATCTCTGAGAGCTACAAGAGGTCTGAGTTACTTTATTCTGCTGGTCTTCCCATGGGGTTCCCATTACCTTCAGGGCCTTCAATCCCAACTCTTTCACAAGAGTCCTTGATCTCTGTCCAGTATCTGACCATGTGCATCTGCTTCCCTCTGCTGCTATGTAAATCCTCTCAGAGGCCAAATATGCTAGGGTCCCATTTAGAAGAAAAGCAGAACATTACTAATAATGTCAGGGATTAGTGTTTGCCCATGGGATGAGTTTCAAGCCAGGTAAGTTATTGCTTGTTCAATCTTTCATTCTCAGCCCCACCTTTGTCCCTGAATTTCTTTTATACTGGAAAAATTTTGAATCAAATGTTTTGTGGGTGGATTGATGTCCTTAAACACTCCACTGTTGTCCTGCCTGGCAATGGGATGTGGCATCTTCAGGTTCCATGTCCCCGCTGTTAGGCACTTGGCTAAGGTAACCAACATTGATTTCTAGGAGCACCCACAGGTCTCAGATATCTCTGACTTCATAGAGGTATTTGCTATGCCCCATCTCTGGTAGCTGTAGATTTCTAATCATTCTCCAGGTCCTAGGGTTCTCTCTCCATCTTATCCCACATCCAATCCTGCCACCATCCCTTGCCCCTCCCTTCTCCCACACATTTTCCCCCATCCCTCTTTCTACTATGACTATATTTTTTAGATTTTTTAATGTGTTTCAAATAGTCTTGCTTGGGTCTTCCTTATTGTTTAACTTCCTTGGGTTCTTTGGGTTATATCATGGATATTCTGTATGTTATGGTTAATGTCCACTTATCAGTGAATAAATAACATTCATGTCCTTTTGGGTCTGTGTTACCTCACTCAGAATCACATTTTCTAGTTCCACCCATTCACCTGCAAAGTTCATGATATCCTTGTTTTTTAAAAGTTGAATAGAATTCTATTGTATAAATGAAGTACATTTTCTATATCCACTCTTTGGATGGGGGCATCTGGGTTGTTTCCTGTTTCTGGATATTATGAATACAACTGTTGTGAAATAGTGGAGTCAATGTACTTGTGGTATGGTGCAGCATCTTTTGGGTATATGCCACAGTAACAATATATCTGGGTCTTCAGGTAGAACTGTTTCCCCTTTTCTGAAAATCTACCAGATTGATTTCCCGAGTATTTGTGCAAATTTACAATCCCACTACCAATGGAGGACTCTTTACTCTCTCCACCTCCTGTCCCTTGAGTTTTTGATCTTAGCTATTCTTGTTGGTGTAAGATGGAATTTGAGGTTCATTCTGGCTTTCATTTCCCTGATGACTAAGGATGTTGAACATTTCTTTAAGTGCTTCCCAGATATTCAAGATTCTTCTGTTGAAAATTCTCTGTTCTGTTCTGTACCCCATTTTGAAATTGAGTTATTTAGTTGTTAAATCTTAACTTTTAGCATTCTTCATATATTTTGGATATTTGTCCTCTGTTTGATGTAGGGTTAGTGGAGATTTTTCCTGATTTATAAGGTGATGTTTTGTCCTATTGACAGTGATCTTTGACTTATACAAGCTTTTCAGTTTTGTGGCATACTACTTATCAATTGTCGTTCTTAGAGCCTGAGTCACTGGTCCTTTGTTCAAGCTATTGTCTCCAATACCAATGAGTGCAAGGATATTTCACATTTTCTCTTCTATGATATTTAGTGTATCATGTGTTATGTTGATGTTCTTGATCCACTTGTATTTGAATTTGGTGCACCATGATAAATATGGAAGTATTTGCTTTCTTCTACATGCAGACACCCAGATAGTCCAGAACTAATTCTTGAAAATGCTTTTTTTTTTTTACCAATTGCATGTAAAATTACCTCAATGAAATCAATACCTTTCTTTTATACAAATGATAAATTGGCAGATAAAGAATATAGGAAAACAACACCCTTCACAATATCCCAAAATAATAGAAGATATCTTTGTATATAATTCTAACCACACAAGTGAAAGATGTGCACAACATGTACTTCACATTCCCTGAAGAGAGGTATTGAAGAAGATATCAGAAGATGGAAAGATCTCCCATGTTCATGTATAGGTAGGATTAACAGAGTAAAAGTGGCCATCTTACCTAAAGCAATCTACAGATTCAGTGAAATCCCCATTAAAATTCGGACACATTTTTCTACAGACCTTGAAAGAGCAATTCTCAGCTTCATATGGAAAGACAAAAACCTAGGATGACCAAAACAGTCCTGAAAAATAAACACGCATACACACACACACACACACACACACACACACACACATACACACACATACACAAAACTTCTAGAGAAATCACCATCTCTGACATCTAGCTGTGTACTACAGAGCAACCGAGCAGTAGTGATAAAATCTGCATGGTCTTGGTATAGAAACAGACAGTTTAAACAATCAAATTGAATTTTAAGACCTAGAAATGAATCTATACACCTTTGGACACTTGGTTTTTGGCAAAAATTCCTTTAAACATTCAATATCACTTTAAGCCAGGCTAACATAGTGTGAGTAAGGAGATATGGTTCATATTTCCTAGTAAGTATACAAGCACAGCAAACATTGAATTCTATATCTTTTCTTTTTTATTTTTTCATTCTTTTTTATTTTTTATTTAATTTTTTTAATATTTTTATTTTCTATATTTTTTGTTTACATTCCAAATGATTTGCCCTTTCCCGGATCCCCCTCTCCCCATATGTCCCATAAACCTTCTTCTCTCCATCCCTTCTCCAATCACCTCCCTCCTTTTTCTCTGTCCTTATATTCCCTTCCAATGCTAGATTGATCCTTTCCAGGATCAGAACCCTCTCCATACTTCTTCATGGGAGTCATTTGCTATGCAATTTGTGCCTTGGGTATTCAGGGCTTCTGGGCTAATTAATATCCACTTATCAGAGATTGCATTCCATGTGTATTCTTTTGTGATTGGGTTACCTCACTTAGGATGATATTTTCCAGATCAAACCATTTGCCTAAAAATTTTGTGAATTCATTATTTCTAATTGCTGAGTAGTATTCCATTGTGTAAATATACCACATTTTCTGAATCCATTCCTCCTTTGAGGGGCATCTGGGTTCTTTCCAGCTTCTGGCTATTATAAATAAGGCTGCTATTAACATAATGGAGCATGTGTCTTTATTGCAAGTCGGGGAATCCTTTGGGTATATGCCCAGGAGAGGTATAGCAGGGTCCTCTGGAAGTCTCATGTCCAGTTTTCTGAGGAACCTCCAGACCAACTAACACCAGTGAGAACTAGATGGCAAAAGGCAAACGCAGGGACGTCTATATCTCTTCTATTAGCTATTACTGGGTCTGAACACAAAAATATGTGCTGTAATGTTATTAAACTATGTATGTGAGTTTTTATTAAATCACTTGTTTTATCTAGGCCACTGATTAATTGATTCTGTTATAAAGTGTTAATATAGATTTAGAGGAATGGCCAATATGATCAAACTTAACTGTTGAGACAACAGATAAACACAGTTCTTATAATGTCTTGTACTTCTGGGCTAATAGCAACATGCCACATATTTTCATAGAAAATATTGAAACATGATTTATTGGTGGTCATTTTAATTTGACTGCAATTATGTAAGTGGACATTTAAAACTAAGAGTATATATTTAAAACCTTAATAGAACCTTGTACTTCAGAAAGAAATGCTATTGGAAAGGAGTTGCTGAATAGACAAATAGCTGTAAGCAGAATTTTTTTATTTGACAAACCTATTTTGTCAAACGTGGTCACCCTGAAAAATATACTTCACTCATAACTCAAATAGAACAAAAAGCAAGAAACTTATTTGTATAGAGCATTAAAGAAAGCTGAATTTAACATTACATATGAAATTAAATTTTAAAAGCAATGCTATTTACACAGTCTTATTGAATAATGTAAATTTATAGTGTAACAACTTTTGAATATATTGATAATAGCAAAATTAACTTATGTGTATTGTTTAAATCCAGATATCCTCATTAGAATAAACGAGACATTACTTTGAATAGTAAATTTCATGTATTCCAAATAATACAGGCATGCTATTTCTTAAATAAAAAGTAAACACTATGAGTAGACATGATTACAATTTTTTTGTACTATGCTTTACTTCAAGTTAGTGTATGACTTTCATACATTATTATGAAAGTCAAGATTTCTACTTCAAAGCAGGAAGTATTCTTGGTAAAGTACACATTTTGTTAAATTGTTGAAATAATAAACTTTTACCAAAGCACTATATTAAAGATTATAAAATGAAATCAGAAAAAAAATAAGTTTGGTTCTCAGTATGCTCAACAAATATATGATTCCTTGTGGACCTCACTTATGCAACTTATTTCTTTTATTATGATTATTAACTAACAACAGTATCAGGGGGAATAATTTGACAGGGAAACATATCATGAATATTATTCTACATATCTTGGAAGTCCCCACAATGAATATCCTAGAGAACTTCACACAAATTTTACACACAAATGTGAAATCTCTAAATGACAATAGAACAATTTTTTCATGCTTGCTGGTGCTCGAGTCTGCAGGGTAGATTATTTTACTTACTTAGGTAAAACACTACCACATTCTCTCCACAGTTTGCTCCCTCATTTGCAAAGGTTTGATAATGATACCTCAGAGAACTCTCCCTTAAGGACATTTGTGTTTTTTTCTCAGAAACTTCTACTCATTTATGACCTCTTGTATGCCTTCTGAAACATGCCAGAAATCTGAATATAGATAATTTTTTAAACACTAAAAAGTATATTCTTGTTTGCAATGAAATCTCATTTTAGCATTACAGAGTCCAATAGCATCATCAATCTTATTTGTCTGTACCTACATAGTAAGCAAGAGGTTTCTTTCTTTGTACAAAGATTCTTTTTATCCATGAAAATCAGAGTATGAGCAGAACATGACTCAGAGAGTGTGCCTCAACTTCAACCCAGCCAAGAGGCATGATGCATTGATTTTAAATGACTGCTTTACACATTTACCAGATGGTCATCTTCATCAGGCAGCCTTTGATTAGAGTCATAACAGAGCTGTAATGATACCCAAAGCATCACGGCCAGCAGAAGGAGGAGATGGTGGTGAAGAGTTCTTGAAATAGTCCATATGGCAGCAAACATTTATCATTTACTTCCTGGTAATAAGGTTCTGAAAGGTAAAAATAATTGGAGCCACCTCTCTCTCTCAAGAAAACTCTAAATATGTAGGGAAAATGAAAAAGAAACCATAGTGCAAAATTATGACATTGATGCTTTAACTCACAGGAATTATTAGTTTATTCATTTGTATCTTGGAGTAGCATAAAATAAATGTATGCTATGTAATAACAATATAAGTAGTGAGAAAACCAACACAATTTTAATTATTTACAATCCAACATAAAGCCATTAGCTCCTTTTCTGTATAGTTTTCCCTCTTTCATCTTTATCTCTCTTTTATTGTCTTTTGTTTGAGTCAACATGATTTGTGTCTTCTGATAATTCTGAGAAATCTGTGAAATGTCAGTTTATTTTAGAAAATAGTACTTCTGAGTTCACATAACACATGAACACCTAGATTGTTGGAAGATAGCAAAATCAGGAGATTTAATGAAATCCAAATGCAAAGAGTACTGTGGCAAATTGTAAGAAAAATTTGAAATTATAAGAGATTTACTGCTGTGATTTTCATGCATTATCTTCAATAAATTCTTTGGATTTCATGGAAGAATGCCAGCAAGTTTCCTAAAGTTCATCAGACACTTCAGGATTAGTTTACACACACTCAAAAATTTATCCAAAGTTTAAAAAATACTTGAAAATGCTTGGGAAAATGAAATGTTGATTGCATGTAGCTAAAATCAAAATCTGAATACAGCATGTATCCATTCATTAGAAATATTAACATTATCTTGAAATTATTTTCATACACCAAAAGCTTCTTTAAGCTTGTTAGGAGCCAGGCAGTGGGGGCACACAGTTTTAATCCTAGCACTTGGGAGGCAGAGGCAGGCAGATATCTGAATTTGAGGCCAGCCTGCTCTACAGAGTGAGTTCCAAGACAGACAGGGCTACACAGAGAAACCCTGTCTTGAAAAAACAAACAAACAAACAAAAAACAAAAACAAAAAAACAAAAACCAAACCAAAACAAAAAGCCTGTTCTGTATAGAGCACTCCAACAATTGTGAAAAATAAGCTATTGGTAATTGCAAGCAATAGTGACATGCACATAATGTCATCTACTTTAAATTAGATATTGTATATATATTTGACTAAACTATTTTCTTCTTCAATAGCATTGATTTATTGATATGTATGTGATTCATTATTTTTCATTGTAAAACAATGTGAGATAAGAAATCTTTCTTAACTTTTGTTTCTATTTCTTTTTAAATTGATAATCTACATTTAAAGTATACATAAAGGTATTTAATCAATTTCAAAATTTTACACAATATTGATAAATATTTATGTGTTATATTGTGATGTTCATGTCAAACCCATCATATAACCTTAAAAGACAAGACTGGTAAATTTTTGTTTTGAATATTCTTCATCATACATCTTCTTTGATGCTCTTTTATGAATAAATCTCTACTAAGCCTTTCATATTTCATGAATAAATACCCAGGAATTTAGTTCTTGCCCATGTAGAATATATATGTGCAACTTCATAATAATTTTCAGATTATTCCCCAAAGATTTATACCTTCATGGATTTCTACATGCAATGTAAAGAAAATTTACCACCCACATTACCAACATTCAAAATGCCTATACTAAGTTCACTATGTCTTTGAGGTATGTGCAGCCTTTCTGAGATCTAACTTATGGTTCATGATGGCTCTCTTTTTCATTTAGAAGAGTAATGAACTAAGACTTTTTGTACTACACTCCATGTAAAGATTGTTTTCAATTGTTTTATTTTAATTACATGAAAATTGAATCCTTTGCCTTTTAACTGCTTGATTTACATAGGTAGTATTTTTAGATATGTCATTTTTATATTTCAATTTGGCCTATATTTTTTTCCTAATGATCTTAAATGTACCTTTTTCCCCCTGTTTTTCAAGACTGGTTTTCTCTGTGTAGCTCTGGCTGCCCTGGAACTCTGTGTAGACCAGGCTGGCCTGGAACTCAGAAATCTGCCTGCTTCTACCTTCCAACTATTGGGATTAAAGGTGTGAGGTACCACTGCCCAATTTAAATGTAACTTTTAATCAAACAAATTTTATTGATAAGTTTTAATTTATATTTGTCAATATTTAATGCAACTTATATGAAATGTAATGACATTTTGTACACCAGAAAATCATACATATATCCACCTATATTCTGTCATGGATTAATAGAAGAATGTTTGCATTTATTACTCACTTTCAGTTAATTTGGGGGGTTATTGTATCAATTAGAAAAAAGCTTCATCTATATTCATAGGATCCTGTGTATTTTGGTACGACTTTATTGAACTATTTTATTTTGAATTGATTCTGAATATACAATCAGTGTAAAGATGAACTCATTAAATAATCTTAAATCTATTTTAATACTTATAGTTTTATAATTAAGATATAATTAAACATTTGAAAGTTATCAGTTAAATGATTTGATTTTAAGGGTTTTGTTATGACTTTCTTTTGCAGAATATTGCAAAATAATAGGAAGCCTTTTTATTTATTCTTGATTCGATTCCTGTACTATATAACTCCCAAAAAGCATGCCTATTTTACCTCTCTGAGGTTCTGCATGTGTGTGTCTGCTTCTCTGTGTGTGTGTGTGCCTGCGTGCATGTGTGCCTGTTTGTGTGCATATGTGTGTCTCTATGTGTCTGAGTGTTATTTTCTTGCTTGAATTTTAATATCTATAAACTAGGTATGATGAAAGATTCTCACATTCTTTTGTATGATTTTTATTGGATATTTTATTTATTTATATTTCAAATGTTATATCCTTTCCCAGCCCCCCCCCGGGAACCCCCTATCCCATCTTCCTTCCCACTGCTTCTATGAGGGTGTTCCTTCAAACACCCATTCCTACCTCCCTGCCCTCAATTCCCCTACTCTGAGACATATATCACCCCTTTAGAGGACCAAGGACCTCTCCTTCCAATGATGCTTGACAAGGCCATCCTCTGCTACAGATGCAATTGTCCTGTATATTTCTTGACTGGCTCCTCCTGTAGTACTATGTCCAATTTTCTGAGGAACTTCCAAACTGATTTCCTGAGAGGTTGTAAGAGCTTGCAATTCCACCAGCAATGGAGGAGTGTTCCTCTTTCTCTACATCTTTTATAGCATCTTCTGTCACATGAGTTTTTTATTTTAGCCATTCTGACTGGTGTGAGGTAGACTCTCAAAGTTGTTTTTCTTTGCATTTCTCTGATAACTAAGAACGTTGAACATTTCTTTACATGCTTCTCGGCCATTCATTATTCCTCAGTTCAATATTCTTTGTTTACTTCTGTACCCCATTTTTTTTTTGTTTTTTCAAGACAGGGTTTCTCTGTGTAGCTCTACCTATCCTGGAACTCACACTGTAGACCAGGCTGGCCTCGAACTCAGAAATCCCTGGCCTCTGCCTCCCAAGTGCTAGGAGTAAAGGCTTGCACCACCACTGCCTGGCTCTGTACCTCATTTTTTTGTTGTTTTTTTTTTTCGAGACAGGGTTTCTCTGTAGTAGCCCTGGCTGTCCTGAAACTCACTCTGTAGCCCAGGCTGGCCTTGAACTCAGAAATCTGCCTGCCTCTACCTCCCAGAGTGCTGGCATTACAGGCGTGCGCCACCACCGCCCGGCTGTACCTTATTTTTATTTGATTCTCTGGAGTCGAACTTCTTGAGTTCTTTGTTTATATTTACTATTGGCCATCTATTGGATTTAGGATTGGTAAAGATCTTTTCTCAATCTTTTGGTTGCCACTTTGTCCTATTGACATTATCCTTTGCCTTTCTGAAACCTTGGAATTTTATGAGATTCCATTTGTTGATTCTTGATCTTTGAGCATAGCCTATTGGTGTTCTGTTCAGGAAAATTTCCCCTGTCCCAATGTGTTTGAGGCTCTTCCCTAATCTTGTTTCTATAAGTTTCAGTGTATATAGTTTTATATAGAGGTCTTTGATCCATTTGGACTTGAGCTTTGTACAGGGAGATAAGAATGGTTCATTTAAAATTTGCATTTTACTACATGCTGACCACTAGTTGGACCAGCACCATTTGTTAAAAATGCTGTCTTTTTCCCACTGGATGATTTTAGCTCCTTATTCATTAAATGCTGAAAAAGCATTTGACAAAGTTCAGCATCACTTCATGTTAAAAGTATTGGAAAGATCATGATTTAAGGCCAATACCCAAACATAGTAAATGCAACACACAGCAAACCAGTAGCCAACATCAAACCAAATGGAGAGAAACTTGAAGCAATCCCACTACAATAAGGGACTAGACAAGGATGCTCACTCACTCCTTATTTATTCAGTATAGTACTTGTAGTGCTGCTATGGCAATTAGACAACAAAAGGTGTACATAGTTAACATAGTTAATGTTAATCTATCTTAATATTCAGTCCTAAATTTATGTGTGTCACATGTGTAGCCATATCCAATTTACTCTTATTTTTCATAACTATTCCACAATCAAGGTAAAATTAAAAAAAACAACCTCAAAATAATAAATTTTGCCACTATTCTCAACAAACAATAAACACAGAGTTTTGAAATTATGAACTCTTTTTCCTTCTCTACCATAGCATATTTATTTCATCAAAACTATCTGACAAGGGGATTTACATTTTCAGTTGGTTGAAATCAGAATTTCAATTTTTTCCTGAGTCAAGCTTCTGCACTGTACTGCATTGATATGCCTTTTTAAAAATTTTACAGATTGTAAAATTGGTTTTCATGCCTAGTATTTTTGACATTGTGTATGACTTCCTATTACTTCTACAAAGATGCTTTTTTAAAGTCTGCATCTTTTTGAATCTCCAATTATACATGCACTAGAATAAACAACACTAACGCCAAAGTCTTTAATTTAGTTATTTTTGTGTTTTCTTTGTTTTCCGTTTTGCTTTGAATTTGGATACTTCCTATAGATGCCTTTTCAAGTTAATTGTTATTGACTTCTCAATTTTATACCCAGGTAATAATTCTACCTTGTAAAACATTTATTGCCAGTATTTAGATATTATATTTTTAGTCTACTCTGAATTTTCTGCTCTGGTTTTCATTAAATTCTCAAACACATTCACAATCTTTGTCATTAGGAATAATTATTTTATATTAGCATTTTTCTCTTTGTGGTCAATAAAATTTGCAGCTTGCTATTTTATATGTAATACATGATTGACTAATCCATATTATTGGTTTAATCCTCCTGCTGTCAAGTAAATGGTCTATATAATTATCATGTCATTTTGGCTGCTGTGAGCATACGTGACTCACAAGCTAGCCTGTCTTCAAAGAACCACTGGTAGTTTGAAATCTCAGAATCATCACGCCTCTGTGTTTGTTCTGTCTGTAATTTCACAGATATGCACAATGCCATCCATTCAGAGACTTAAAGAGTTTGTTGCTGACTTCTGATACACTAGCCTTTCCTTTTTCCAGAATTTTGTCCTTATGTTTCTCAGTACATCACTGTCTTTCTAATTATAGGTTGTCAACATTGCTAGGATATGGGTTCATCTCCATACTTTGCACTTCTGAAAACCATTTCCAAGCAGAAATCAGAACATTCCAGGTCAAGTATTATTTTCTCTGTTCTTTCAGTGATATATTACATACAGCTTTTTAATAGCTGTAAATTTTTAACTTTATTAACCAAATGTTTTGGATTCCTAAACAAGATGAGTACTATCTTTATCAATATGCCAAAACAAAATTTGTATTTCACTTAAGGGGAGTTGGCAATGAAGGTTCAGACAAACATTTGCTCAGATGTGGTATTGTATGCTCAGAATCTTCATGGCTGGGAAGTGTGAGCAGGAGGGTCAGTGGATCAATGCCAGCAACCGCTACTTAGGAGATTGGAGGCCACTTTAGATTACATAAGGTGCTGCCTTTAAACTAACTGAAAGTATATCTGTATTAACATAATTAATATAGACATTAATAGTTATATAATTAAAGCTCTTGATATAATTAGTAGTGAAACTTAGGCTAACATATTTCTTTATACTTAACCTTTACAAATTAATCATATTTTCAGCAATATTGGTTGATGTATTAGACTATCCTTTCTATGAAGTTGTAAAGGCTCAATAACAAAGAAGGCACTGATGTCACAAAGCTAAGAATCAATAATCGTTACAACACATTCACATTTTTATTCAGCTAATACACTTAATTTCACTAGAGTCAAAAAAGTTATTAGAGATATGAAATGTAACAATAAAAATGAAAAAAAAATTAAATCCTTGATGCGTGCATTCTATTGAAGTCAGAAAATAACAATCTTAACAAATTAGTGTATTTTATTGTATAGATGTTAATAAATTCTAATGAAATGTAAGACTGGGGCATGAGTTGGAGATAACTACAATCATCCGAGTTTAGCTAGCGGATAGCTAATAGAATGGATTATTTCCCTGAGGAAAACTTCAACGACAGGAGAACTTTTAAGAAAATATGAGGAAGAAAGTAGTAAGGGGTGAGACTTAAAAGGATTGCAGTGGTGTGAAGAGAGGACAGCCTGTAGATGTCTCAGTCATCTTATGGATTTCTCCTTTACTTTGAGTGAAGGAAAGCTGTCCTGCTCCGTGTTTACTAGCTGAAGAAGGGAAGTCATGTTTCGTTTTAAAGGATATTCATAGATTTGAAATTTAAAAAATAGACCATTTCTACAAGTGGTTGAGTAATTTATAAAAGAATAGGAACTTTTCTTCTTACAATGTAAGAGCTTAGAAATCCCAAGTCCAAATTTCTAGTATATTTTATTTTCTGGTGAAAGTTGCTCTCTGCTCTTGTGATGATGTCTTGATAATATATCTCTTCGAGAGGAAAACATAACCTTTGGATATCAGTGAGTAGACAAAGCTCAAGTTAATTGTTGTTTATGTTCACCTTGATTGCATTTAATAGTAAACCATCATGACATAACAACTTCTTGTATCGCCAGCCCTTACTTCTTTTACACTGTCTACCAAGTTCCATGCTTTGGTTTTGGAGGAGACATTTAAGTACAGTGGCCTAAGTAGACAGAATGTAATGGAGGAGGATATCATAATAGCACTTGATATAAGTAGCTTTGTTATATAAAGATAGCAATGAAGGTACTTAAGCAACCAAAGTATAGACACACTTACATAACTTCCTATGTAAAGCTAGGTATATCGCACTCCAAATAAATATATGTAGTTGTTTCTTTCCATCATGTACAGATCCCTATAACTGCTTAACATATGCTTTAAGTATATAAATATGTATTATATGATAAATTATATATGATTTTTAAAGTAATTATTTAAATTATATGAGAAATTAAAACAAATAAAATTATGCCCTTAATGGACAAATAAGATATCATAAAGATACTTGTGTGGTGATTTTCAATATTTTAAATTTATATATTAAAAAAGCCATTAAAATGGAAAAAATGACAGAAAAACACTTTGACAACAGGTAATATCACAGATAACAATAGCGACACATGAGTGTTTTTAAATAATATAGTACTAAAATTCAGGTAGTGGGCATCTGAAAGCAAAAAATAATACACAAAAATTCTAATTCTATATTATATAATAATGTTGTACATGATAAGCATTAGATGTGTTTGAATATTTCTGCAATTTGTTACTTTCTCCTTTATAAATTAGCCTTAAAAATTCAGATTCTACATGGAGTTAGGATTCCTGAATAATTGTAGAATCTTCCAGTGACAAATAGTCAAACAATGCATTCAATTATTATGTATATATTATGATTCAGATGTATTCATCCTAAAGTTTCTAAGGTTTTATGCCATGAATATTTTGACTTCTTATCCTTGTCAAACCTTCTGCTAAAAGTTCTGTCCCACAGTTCATGGAAATTGAAGCACTTCTCTTCCAGGGAACATGAAGCCATAGTTAGACTATTTAAATTCATATTTCTTATTCACTGGTTGTACCTACCACAGTAATTGTAACTAATCACTGCTCATTTAATCTGGTGACTCATTACATTACTCATCCCATATTTCATAATGAGTCTATGTAAATAATTAAAGAGACACTTTATGTCAAATAAAATTAGTAAAGTAATGCATCAAACGCTATATTGTAATTGAAGAAAATTCATGAATTATCTGTTTATATCCTCAGAACATGAAATTTGATATCAAATATAGATGATACATTTATCATCTAAATTTGTAACAAACATTTTGAAAATGAATTTTTAAAAGTTTTATTTTGTCACTTATGCACAATACTGAATTTTCTTGATTCTATAACAAATATATAATATATAATTCATGTACTTAGTGCTGGTTTTCTGAAAAAATATGAATCAGTTTTATGTATATTGATACCTGATATGTGAAATATAGAACTTGAAGTTCCTCTTTAAATGAATACCCTTTTTTTTATTTGAATACCAGAAGGGCCACTTTTGCTGTCCTTTATTAGTCTCTATAATTATTTCTAGAAAAATTCAATATATAGCTGCATATCATTTTTCTTTGAATTGGTGGTTTCAAATTTAACCCTTAGTTCTATGTAGTCCAAATAACTTTAGTAACTAAATAACTGTCATTCTATGGTTAATTATAGTGAATAAGCCAGCTAGCTATGTTAAAATAAAATTTTAGAAAAGCTTTCAATGTCAGAAATGTGTATTGATTTTAATCCAAGGAGAAATTCTTCAATAATTTTTGTATGTTTGTTATTGAGGATATTTAGATGTGCTAGATCTAAATACATAGAGTAAACTGACCTCACATTCTCAACTACCTCTGCCTCCTCCATGTTAGGATTAATGGTGTAATGGTGTGTAAAACCAGGTTAAGAAAAAGAGAGTTCTTTTTTTTTTTTTTTTTTTTTTTTTTTTTTGGTTTTTCGAGATAGGGTTTCTCTGTGTAGCTCCGGCTGTCCTGGAGCTCACTCTGTAGATCAGGCTGTCCTCAAACTCAGAAATCTGCCTGCCTCTGCCTCTGCCTCTGCTTCTGCCTCCCAGGTGCTAGGATTAAAGGGGTGTGCCACCACCGCCCAGTGAAAAAGAGAATTCTTACTTGCACTTCCATTTGTATTGCAACTACATATCAACTATAAGAAGGTTATTTGGGCATCAAAGTGAACACCTAAAAGTTGAATGTTAGCATCAATTTTCAAATTTTAAGAGTTCACTGAAGAAATTACTTACTAGGGTAGAGCCATAAAATATATAACATGAGCAAAGGGAATCTTTAGCATCAAAACCGAGGCATTAAAATATCTATATATCTCTCTATATATATCATCTATATCTTTATCTATATCTCTATCATCTATATCTATATATCTCTTATTCATCAGGTACATGAAAGTCATAGGATTCAAATAATATTTTAGTTTCCTCAGTAAAGAAAGAAGTGTTATGAATTGACACTGATTTTATACCATACTGAATAATAGAATACAATGTGAGGATGCAATCCGTTATATCAGAAGTATTCTTGTAAGTTTTAAAGACATGTATACCAAGAAACATACTCATTATTACCACAATTACCTGTGAGAATAATTTTAGTAACAGTTTTAAACAAATATAGAATAGAAAGGGAATATATTTAATTTTACAGCAGGAAACTTGACAAGCAATGAGTTAGTTAAGAAATCAAGTTAATTATTGTGGAAATGACTAGTCACATATATCATAACAAACTAAAGAGGCAATGATGAAAAATCTTGTAGGCATATCATCACTGTCGATGGGTGGTACTGTAAATAGATCATCAATGTTGACAAGTCTTGTAAACAGATCATCAGTTATAACAAGTTTTGTGGACTTATGATCATTGGTGAAGTCCTGTAATGTTTCATCAATGTGACACATTCTTTAGACAGATCAGTATGTTTACAACATTCACCAGAATCTTACAGATTCAGAATAAAAGATATGATTTAAACTGTAATTTAAGATTAGTTTATTTTCTCATAATAAGTCATGGTAGCTGATTTTAAGGAATAGGCCATGTTCTCACCAGGCACGGAAAGCAGGATAGGTTTATACTACCAAGCATCATTCTCCTCTCAGTTGAGTATTCAGTAGTCTTTTTAGAAAGCTAATACTTATGCCTAATATGTAAATGCCCTTATTACATCACAGGGGCTGTCTTGGCTGGCTGAACATTCATTGTCATTATAGGTAGGTAGGTAGGTAGGGATACTCATTGTTTTCTCCTTTGGCAGTTTTGATAGCATCTTCAGATACTATGAGAAACTGTCTTCAGAAATAAGGCTTCCATGTAAATACCAAATCAATTACCACAAATCCTGTGAGCTAAGTGTATGGTGTCGTCAGCTATTGGGAATTACCTCCAGGTTCTGAGAGACAACCAATTCCAATGGCAAGACTCTATATAGTTCTTGAAGTCTTTTGAACTTCACTGAAAAATAACTTGAAGAAAGTTTTCTCTTGGCCTGTACTGGGATTTTGATAGCCTATGATCCTTAGAAGGATTTTTATTACCCAAATTTGTGAATTGTATTTGTATATATATATACATTAATTTACATCATATGTGAATTTTAAATAAATATTAAAAATAGATTTATTTGTGGACTTCTCAAACATGTGTATTTTTATTTAGCCTCTGTACATCCTTGGCATCTGGCTACTTTTCTTCTCATCCCAAGTTAAAGCTTCCTCTCCACTCACTTGTGATAGCACGTGTCTCCTATTCTTCCTTCTTTATTTTTGAGTTCCAATTATTCCAGGTTCTATACTCATTGTGGATTTGGAGTTGACTCTACACACAAGAAAAAAAAAGTACAGTATTTCTCTTTCTGGTTTGAGTTACCTCACTCAATATTTCCTAGTTCCATGCATACACCTGAACTTTTATTAGTTCATTTTTCTTTACATGAGAACATAATTCTATTTCATCTATTACGTATTTATTTTATCCACAGGATGAAGGTAGTTTGATTGTTTCCATTTCCTAACTCTCATGAGTAGAGTACCAATGATCATGTCTGAGTATGTGTGGAATGGAAACAGCCAACCTTTTGAGTTAGGAGGTTGGGGAGACCCTCCAGAATGCACCAGCGACCTGGGAGGTGAGAAACTCTCAGGACTCAAAGAGAGGGACCTTTAATGAAATGCCTAACAGTAGGGAGAGGGAACTTATAGAGCCCACCGCCAGCAGGAAAACAGGGCATCAAGTAAGGGAGGGGGTTGCCATCCTACATTCAAAACTCAGACATATAATTGTTCCTATCTGAAAGAACTGCAGGAATGGGAATGGAGAGGAGCCTGAGGAAAAGAAGGTCCAGCTACAGGCCCAAAGTTGGATCTAGCCCAAGGTTTGACACTATGACTGAGGTTGTGGATCACTTACAAAAAGCAACTTATCATGACTATACTCTGGAAGACCCAAGAAGCAGCTGAAAGAGTCAGATGCAAATATTTTCACCCAACCAGTGTACAGAAGCTGATGACTACTGTGGTTGAATTAGGGAAAGACTGAACAAAGCTGAGTAGGAGGGCCACCTTGTAGGAGAATCAGCTGTCTCAAGTAACCTGGATCACCAAGATCTCTCAGACACTGACCCATCAACTTGATATGAGGCTCCCAACACATAGAGCAGAGGATTGCTGAGTCTTGGCTTAGTCAGAAAAGATGCACCTAACCCTGGAGAGACTGGAGGCCCCAGAGTGTTTAGAGGTCTGGTTTGGTGGGGATGGGGGTGGGCAGGACATTATTGTGGGGACAGGAAGGTGGGGAGGAGGTATGGGATGTTGAACAGTTGGAGGGTGGACCTAGGGTTGGTGAATAAAATCTGGAATGTAAATAAATAAATAAAGACAAAAATAATGTTATTCTTCAAAATTTTAACCTAGAACTACTCCTGTCTAAAGGAAATACAGGGACAAAGAGTGGAGCAGAGACTCAAGGAATGGTTCTCTTGAGACTGCCCCAGCTGAGGATCCATGCCATATGCTGACACCAAACCCAGACACTATTGCTGATTCCAAGAAGTGCTTGCTGGCAGGAGGTTGATATGGCCGAGAGGCTCCACCAGAGCCTGAACAATACAGATGAGGATGTTTGCAGACAACTGTCTGACTGAGCATGAGCTCCCCAAAGGAAGAGTAGTTAGCATAAGGACTGAAGGAGATAAAGGGGTTTATAAATACATATCAACCAACCAAACCCCCAAGAACTCCCAGGGAGCAAACCACCAACCAAAGAGTACACATGGAGGGACCCATGGCTCCAGCTGCATATGTAGCAAAAGATGGCCTTTTGTGGCATCAGTGGGGGGAGAGGCCCTTGGTCCTGTCAAAGCTTGGTGCCCCAGTGTAGGGTAATGCTAGAGTGGTGAGACAGGAGTTGGTTGGTGGATGGTAGAGCACCCTTATATAAGCAGGGGAAGCAAGGATGGCATAGGGGTTTGCAGAGGGGAAACCTGGAAAGGGGATAACATTTGAAATGTAAGCAAATAAAATATCCAACAAAAGAAGTTATTTTATCTCATAGAAACTAGAATAGAACCTGATCTATCCACTTTCTGATAATTGTATAATTTGTAACTCTATCAAAAAAACGTATCTAATTCACTGAGGGGTGTTGCCCTCACTTATTAAAAAGCTTCTGCCTATAGCCAATTGAGACCATTAAAGAGAATTACAAGTGATCAAAATTCAGAAAACCATTGACTGTAAGGTGTCTACCTTCAAATGAAATATTTACTTCGTGAGCCCTACTCTAAAGGCTCAGAAAACATCATGCAAGAGTAACAAAAATATTGTAATAGTCAAGGGCTAATATTTCTACTATGAGTACCTATCTTTCATATATGATCAATGAAATATCAGCAGTTTTTGACTGGACAAGTCCTGAATAGTGATGACAACAGTTAACTTACAAACATAATTGGGAAACATCTCATAGGACCTCATTCCTAAATGAAGAACTACAGGAAATTAATGGCTAGGAGAAAAGGCATCATAAATGCCTATAAGGCTCTCCATCATTCTTAAACATATGTACATATAAACAACATAATCAACATTAAATGTGTGTGTGCACATATGCATGCATGTGTGATTATATGTAACAATTATAATTAAAGAAAGGGTCATGAATTTGAGAAGCATTGTGAGAGATACAAGAGGAGTTCGAAGGGACAGATGAAGGTAAATCGAAAAGTGAATGCAGTACATGGTTAGGAAATTATACAAAAAATCTATTTTACATTGAACAAAAATAAATGAAGAAAATTTTAAAAGAACCCTTGTAAAGTTTTTCATTAAACTTGAGGTATAAATTAAATTAAAGTTTACCTCTACCTTCAACTATTTGAACTGTCAAACACAGAAAAATGCATTACAATCACTGCTTAATGTGGAAGAAAGGGGTCATAAGAAATACTTCTATTAACTGGATATGATATCTTCCAAGCAAATTTGGAAAAGAAATGTGCAAAAGGGTGACACAGGAAGCTTCTGCCTTGGAAGCTGTGATGAATATATTTGGTTGTCAACTTGTCTACATCTAAAATTAATTATAACCCAAGGACCTAAGCACACCTGTTGATCAATTTTTCTTAAATAATATCAAGCAAGAAAATCCACTTTTATTCTGGATCCTTTGGAGTAGGAAGACACAGCTTTAATCCAGACTAATGCCAGATGTGAAGTTTAATATATATTTAGTGCCAATTTTAGGTATGTTAAGGAGTTAATAATCATTAAAGTAAATATTTTTGAGGCAACAAAATATAACATTATACAATATAATTCCTAACAAAAAGTTCAGTATTTCAGTAAAAAGAATTCATTCAAAGAAATTGCAGCATATGAGATTGAAAATGATTGGCACATTTTAAAAATTAATTAATTTTTTCAATGACTGCTGTGGAAAAGATGCGACCTAAGATTTATATGGTGGTAAGTCATGATGAAGGACAGGAGAATAAATATCGAAATCACTGTATAGTAATTCAATTTCTATATGCTGTAGACTATATTGTGGTTTGTTGGGCTATTTTCCACTAGACTACATACTTTCATGTTGAAAGTATGTAGTACATTTGTTTATTAAATTTGAAACTTTTTAAAGGTCATCTGATTCCTTAATTAATTTGTTTAATTTAATATTTAATACATGCACATATTGTTGAAGTATAACATGATACTTAATAAATCTTATTTTCTACATTGAAGATTATTCTTACCTTTCTCAGGTTGGGAACTGGAAAATATTTGTAAATTGATACAAGACATGTCTTCAAACTCTGTACCATCAAACCATAGTTGCACTAAATGTGCCAATTATGCACATTGAATATGCACAAATGTTATGACATTAAATGTTACATGGAAGGTTTAGCATTATTAGGAAATTTGATATCTTTGAAATCTTGTTATCTGTTCTTTTATGGTTACAGGCTCAGTCATTTAGGAGATAAAAAGGCACACTCCTTCTCTTAACTTATAATCATGTAAACTATGGGAAAAATGTCAAACAATAAGGTCAGACCAAAGTGATGGGTTTTCCTAACTAAAGTGTTTAATAAATGGATATATTTTGAGTGCTATTTTATGTATTTCTATATTAGCAGCACAAAATTCCAGGGCTAGTCTTACTGGTATAGGCAAGGATGCTAATGCCAAAAAATGGATGGCTATAAAATGTAATTACAGTTGCCTATATAGTGAAGAATGGTGTCTTTTGGCACAGAATCTTGGCTGCCAAACTAAAACAAGAAGCCAAGAAAAACCCATTTAAAAAACTCATCTAGTATAAATTAGTTAATTTTGGAAATAAAACCTTAGAGGGACAAAAAATAAGCAACACATTAGATAAAAATAGATTTAAAAATCTAGACAAAATTGTGGGGCGGGGATGAGCGGTTGTTACAGAAATATTAAAGACAGTAAATAATTCAATTACATAAATAGCTATGTTGTGTTTTCAGAGCCAAATATGGAGATAGGTCCTACACTTGATCTTAACCAAAAGGCTGAGAAGCGATGGAGGTAGGTCCTTAGAGAAATTATTATGTTGTTATATCTACACTATGTTTCACTTATGTTTTAATCAAATTCTTGAGTGTCTAGGTTTACTATCATTTAAGAACTTTGGGAAGTTCTTAAATAGCATCAGATTCTACATATTTACCTTCTTTTTCATATGGTCAATTTCTATGCTTGAAAAAGTAAAAAAACTAAACAGTAACAGTAGAAGCAGAAATAACAAAAGCAACCATTAAGTCACATCTCTTGATCCTACTTAGCTAGTCAATTCCTTTAATATTCACTGCTTCAAAAGTTCTCAATAGGTTTGAATATTTTTTGTTGTTCATCATAGAGTGGAAAGAAAGTCACAGATGAAGTGACTATGAGTTTTCTCTTTGTAAATAGAGAAGCAAATATAATAATGAAATATCAAAACTTTTACTTACCATAAATAACTAAGGCGACAGATATTAAGTTGGTAGAAATTTTGAAAATCTCACAGGTGGGAAGGTTGGTTGATAAATGTTTGGCATAAATTATATGGATTGAGAAGAAGCAAGTGCTTTAAAAACCTGGGATTGTTACTATAGCCCTTTGCTGCAGAGAGACTATAGGACCACATACTGTATTGAAGAACTGATTAACCTTTCTATAAAGGAGACATCAAATTTAGAAGCACTGTGCTACATTAATATATTTGGAAGATTCAGAAACAAAGTCTCAGTTACTTCTGTGTAGAAGTACTGTTTACTCAGGGCCAATCTACAAAAGAATTTTTCACATACACACATGCACATACACACACACACACACACATACACACAAGCACACACACACACAGAAGAGAATGAGAGAGAGAGAGAGAGAGAGAGAGAGAGAGATTTATACAAATACAAAAAACTCAAAGAATACATATGCCAGTATATTTCTAAACAAATTTATATTAAATACAGTTACTTGTCCATTTTTATTAAACTTGTTAACTGTATTTCAAGAAGGCACAGTGACTTCTCTCAGTTAAATTTCAGCTGAAAGTGAGTCTCCATCCCCATCATCTTCAGAAATTGTCTCTGAAATTTTAAAGGTAATTTTACATTTGCATATTTTATATGCTACAATAAACCTAAGAGCTCTTATTTACATCTGAAATAGCTTTGAAAGAGCATGTCAAATATAAGTCATCATTTGGGATATTTCTTTTTTTCTGTAAAATTCTAAAAGTGCATTCTTCATGATTTATTTGTTTATTTATTTCACCTTGATTTCATTTTATCTTTTACCATTTTGGGTAATTTGAATGCATTTTGATTATATACCCAGTTGTGATAATTATATAGATACTGGACTTTTCTTTTAAATATATTGATTTATATTAATTTTCTCAAACCAATTAAAGCAAAAAAATATGTCCAATAAAATGTATATTTCTCAAGCCTGTTAATACAATTAGTTCAACATTTAAATTATAACATAAAAGATATCTTGGAAATGTTATAATAAATAACTTCCTGGAATTATATCATATTATTATATCATTTACTTTTGAAGTTAATTGGACACAAAAGAGCAAGTAATTTCTATTTTGTTTTGCTCAATTTCCATTTCAAATCATTTTTAAGTAGTATTATGCTATATATCAAAACAATGCTACTTTACAGCTTAAATTTCTTACTTAAACCATTAAGACTATTTGAAACTAAAAATTTAAGTACAGCAGAAAGAGAGAACTGAAAATATTAATGTATTTTATTACTAGTATCTGAAAGTAATTCATTTCCCAATTGTTTGCTGGATAAGCGACCTGAAACATTATACAATTCATACAATTCAGTAATAAAATATATAGCCTAACTAGACATATAAAGACATAGTGTGAACTTAAATGCATTTTACTAAATGACAAAAGTAAATATCAAGAGGCCATATGATGTATGAAAACAGAGTGCTCTGGGAAGTGTAGTCTGTTGGTATTTGTAATTTCCAGGTGTTTTGGAAAGCAAATGCAACTTTGCACCATGCAAAAAGTCTACCTTCACCTTGCTAATGATTTTCTCAGTTTCTAGAAATATGAGCAAATTCATGCTTGTTGTTTAATGGACTGTTTTGTGGTAATTCATGTAGCCAAAAAATGGCTAAGGAAATCATTAAATCTATGATCATACTGAGACAGAGGACCATTTGTTTTAAAATACTAGAAAGCTTTAAAGTGGAATCTCATAGTCATTTTGACTTGTATTTCCCTGATGGCTTAGGACATTGAACATTTAAGTGTTTCTCAGCCATTAGAGTTTCTCTGTTTAATTCTCTACTCCATTTTTATAAATTGGGTTATTTGGTTTTTTGCTGTCTAACTTTTTGATTATATATTTTGGATATTAGCTCTCTATCAGACATAGGGTGGGAAAAGATATTTTCCCAATCTGTAGGTTGTTGTTTTATTCTATTGACAGTGTTCTTACACTTACAGAAGATCCCAGTTTTATCATGTCTCATTTATTAATTTTTGATCTTAGTGCTTGAACCACTAGTGTTCTGCTCAGGCAATTGTCTCCTGTACCAATGTGTTCAAAGCTATTCCCACTCTCTCTTCTAATAGATTTGGTGTAACCGTCTACCTAACTATTCCATAAGTGTCCCAGACTTCAATCCAATGCTTGTCTGTGAGTATCTGCATCTATCTCAGTCAGTTGCTGATACAGCCTCTCAGGGGACAGGCATGCTAGACTCCTGTCTGCAGGTAAAACACAGCATCACTCAGTAGTGTCTACCTTTAGTGCCTTCTCACAGGATAGATTCCGATTTGTCCTGGTCACTGCCCAGCTATTCCTTCAGTTTCTGTATCATTTTTCTCCCAGCATTTTTTTAGATAGGAACAATTTTGGGTGCAAAATTTTGAGGAGGGTTGGTGCTCCCATCCCCCTACTAGGGCTCTGTCTAACGACTGGAAGTGGTCTCTTCGACTTTCATATCCTCGGTATTGGGCATTTCAGATAAGGTCCTCGGAGCCTTTCACATCCCAGGTTTCTGAAACTTTCTTGTAGCCTCCCCTCTCCATCCCACGCAGCTTTGTATTTCCATTCATTCTTCTGGTCCTCAGAGATTCATTCCTGTTTCACTTACACAGGATCCTGTGCCCCCATTTTCAACCTCCCCTTCCTCTCTCCCACCAACTAACTCCCATAATTATTTTATTCCCCCTTCTAAGTGATATTCAAGCATTCTCACTTATGCCTTCCTTCTTGTTTAGCTTCTTTGGGTTGTGAAGTGTATGTAGCCTGGGTATTCTTTATTTTATGGCTAATATCCACTTATCAGAGAATACATATCATGCATGTCCCTTTGAGTCTCGGTTACCTCATTCAGGGTGATATTTTCTAGTTCCTACAAAATTCAGATATCCTGCTAATTGCAGCTTTATTAATAATAACCAGAAACTGGAAACAACCTAGACATCCCTCAACTGAAAAATGGATAAAGAAAATGTGGTTTATTTATGCAATGGAATACTACTCTACTATTAAAAGCAATAACAACAGGAATTTTGCAGGCAAATGGATGGAACTAGAAAATATCTCCAGCAGTGAGGTAAACCAGCTCAGAAAGGATATGCATGTATACATTAACCATAAATTACAAAATAACAACGTTACAGTCTAAAGACTGAAAAAAGCCACATAACAAGGAGTGCTCAAAGGAGGATGGTTGAATCTCTCTCAGAATGGGAAATAAAATAGGCATTGAAGCTGGTTGGGGAGAAAATAACTGTATGAGAAAGGGTAACTCTAGCTGAGACTCTTAGCAGTTGGGGATATAAATCTTGAAGTGGCCACTTCCAGTAACCTGGAAATATGTACTCTTGAATAAAATGAAAATCTTTCTTTGAATAATAAGACTCAGAATAAAGAAATGATCTGAATTAACATTTTAATTTTCTTTTTGACAGTTTATTAATAAAACTCTTTTCATGTGGTACTGATGACTGTCCAGGGCTTTGTAAAGAGACAATTAACAAATGTATTCCTGCTAAGGGTCATAGCATGTAGTCTGCTCTGATATCATGTCAAATCAGTGTGAATAAGATCTCTGTAACTCAGTTCCACAGAACTCCAAAACCTTCACTTTTCTAAAACCATGAGAGTATCCTCTCCCAAAATAATTGTTTCTCATGTTCATGTCAATTCATGATTTTTGTGCCTTGCCAAGATTATTTAGAATTTTAGGGTGGTCCCAGGCTTTGTACTATTGGTTGGCGTTTAGTGAGCTTAGCATTGTGTGTACAGCTAAAGGCTATGCTTTCGTTTTCTTTCATAAACTGTCTAGCCCACAGTTCAGTGGTAAAAGGCGGCTCCATATGCCCTTCCACCTCACTGGCTCTCAAGTACATTTCACCTCTCCTGCAGAAATGTGATGTGTTTAGGGTTAGGCCCACATCTATTACTTATTATCTGCATCTAAGGAAACTACATCCCTCTTCATTACGTATCATTCGTGGGCCAGGAAGCTGCTTTTCTCTATGAGTAGTCACAGAGGTTCTCAGTGGTCCCCATTTCCAAAGTCCTCATACTTACCACTAGCATACCATTTTCTCCTTGAACTATGACATGTCCCTAACCAGAAGAGTTGGAATATTTAAAAAACAAAAACAAACAAACAAACAAAACCTCCCAGTGTGGTTACATTGAATAAAACCATAATTCTTGTTTCTTACACATACCTTTTTTTCTGCTTGTTTCAATAATGCATGTCTTTCTTTTAAGTAACATCACACAACAAAGAACGGTGAGAAGTTTTTGGATTTGTAATTGAAATGCAGTCAATGAAGAAGAGCTCAATAAACAGGCATCATCTTGACAGCTCACAAAAAGCTGACTGCTTACTACAACTACATTTTCTCATGGAGAAACCCAACCTTTGGTGACATATTGTTAGTTTTGAGTGTAGTCATGTAATTTGACTTTATGCCCACAAAAAGTATAAGACAAACACTAGTGGTGGTTTTAATAAAAATGATCCCTTCAAGATCATATAATTGAACGCTTAGTCATCAAGGAGTGGAACTCTTGGATAGGATTAGAATGATTGGGGGATGATACCTTGTTGGAGGTATCACAGAAGTGTGTCTCTGAGAATGGGCTTTGGGGTTTCCAAATTCCCTTCCAGGATCAGTCTCTCTTAATACCTGCAGAGCAGGATGAGGCTACTGTTCCAGTGCCCTGTGTGTAGCCATGCTTCCTACAATGATGATAATGGACTAAACCTCTGAAATTACTAGCAAATCCCCTATTGAATGTTTTCTTTTTTTCTTTTATTGGATTTTTTGTTTACATTTCAAATGATTTCCCCTTTCCTGATTTCCCGTCTGCAAACCATCAATTCCATCTTTCCTCCCCTTGCTTCTATGTGGGCAGTCCCCACCCACCCACCCACTCGGGCTCCTCTGCCCTGGCAGTTCCCCTACATTGGGGAATAAAGCCTTCACAAGACCAAGGACATCTTCTCACCTTAATGCCCAACAAGGTCATCTTCTGCTATATATGCAGCTGGAGCCATAGGTTGCTTTATGTGAACTCTTTGGTTGCTGGATTAGTCTCTGGAAATCTGGGGTTTCTGGTTGGTTGATATTGCTGTTCTTCCTATGAGATTGCAAACCCTTTCATCTCCTTCAGTCTTTTTTCTAACTCTTCCTTGGAGGAACCCATGCTCAATCCAATGATTGGCTGTGAGCATCCACCTTCATATTTGTCAGGTTCTGAAAGATCATCTCAGGAGACAACTATATCAGGCTCCTGTCAGCAAGCACTTCTTCACATTCACAACTGTGTCTGGGCTTGGTGATTGTATATGGGATGAATCCCCAGGTGTTGCAGTCTCTGGATTGTCTTTCCTTCAGTCTCTGTTCCACATTTTGTTTCTATATTTTTTTCTGTCTTTTGTTCCTTGTTCTAAACTCAGGTGATAACAGATGCTGGTAAGGCTGTGGAGAAAAAGGAACACTTCCATTGTTGATGGAATTGCAAGCTGGTACAACGACTCTGGAAATTAGTCTGGCAGTGCCTTAGAAAATTGGACCTAGTACTACCTGAGGATGGAGCTATACTACTCCTAGCCATATACCCAGAAGATGTTCCAACATGTAATAAGGACACATGCTCCACTATGTTCATAGCAGCCATATTTATTACAGAAGCTGGAAACAACCCAGATGTCCTTCAACAGAAGAATTCATAATGAAATGTGGTACTTTCCCACAATGAAATACTATTCAGTTATTAAAAACAATGAATTCATGAAATGAATGGATGGAAGTAGAAACTATCATCCTGAGTGAGGTAACCCAATCACAAAAGAACATACATGGTATACACTCACTGATAAATGAATATTAGCCCAAAAGCTTGGAATACACAAGATACAATTCGTAGACCACATGAAGTTCAAGAAAAAGGAAGTCAAAGGTGTGAATGTTTTCTTTAAATGTTGCCTTGGTCATAGTGTACCCAGTCATCTGCACTTTAGTTAGTTTCAGTTGTAGTAACGTTGACAAACAAGAATAGCCCTCACAATGCCCATAATGGAAAGCTGTTAGGTAATGTGATAAAATGATAGTTCGTTCCTCAAAACATTTCACAATTTGTCATCAATTGAATAAAAAATATAGTCTTTGCTGCTGTCTGCCAACTTATTGGAGAAAATAAGCTCTTAGTCCTGTTGTGACATTTTTGAAACCACAATTTATTTATTTATTTATTTATTTATTTATTTATTTATATTTACATTGCAAATGATTTCCCCTTTTCTGGGTCCCCACTCCCCACAAGTCCCATAAGCCCTCTTCCGTCCCCCTATTCTTCCATCCACCCCTTCCCACTTCCCTGTTCTGGAATTCCCCTATACTCCTGCACTGAGTCTTTCCAGAACCAGGGGCCACTCCTCCATTCTTTTTGGACATCATTTAATTTGTGGATTATGTCCTGGGTATTCAAAGTTTCTAGGCTAATATCCACTTATCAGTGAGTGCATTCCATGATTGATCTATTGAAACTCGGTTACCTCACTTAGTATGATGTTCTCCAGCTCCATCCATTTGTCTAAGAATTTCATGAATTTCTTGTTTCTAATGGCTGAATAGTACTCCATTGTGTAAGTACTCCATTCCTCCGTTGAAGGACATCTAGGTTCTTTCCAGCTTCTGGCTATTACAAATAGGGCTACTATGAACATAGTGGAGCATGTGTCCTTATTGAATGCTGAAGAATCCTCTGGATATATGCCCAGTAGTGATATAACAGGGTCCTCAGGAAGTGACATGCCCAGTTTTCTGAGGAACTGCCAGACTGATTTCCAAAGTGGTTGCACCATCTTGCAATCCCACCAGCAGTGGAGGAGTGTTCCTCTTTCTCCACATCCTCGCCAACACCTGCTGTCTCCTGAGTTTTTGACCTTAGTCATTCTGACTGGTGTGAGGTGAAATCTCAGGGTTGTTTTGATTTGCATTTCCCTAATGATTAATGATGTTGAACATTTCTTAAGGTGTTTCTCAGCTCTCCGAAGTTCTTCATGTGAAAATTCTTTGTTTAGCTCCGTACCCCACTTTTTTAAAATTTATTGATATATTTATTTACATTTCAAATGATTTCCCCTTTTCTGGCCCCCCACTCCCCAAAAGTCCCATCAGTCCCTTTCCCTCCCCCTGTTTTCCCACGCAACCCTTCCCACTTCCCTGTTCTGATTTTGCCCTCTACTGCTTCACTGAGTCTTTCCAGGTCAAAGGGCCACACCTCCGTTCTTCTTGTACCTCATTTGATGTGTGGATTATGTTTTGGGTATTCCAGTTTTCTAGGTTAATATCCACTTATTAGTGAGTGCATACCATGATTCATCTTTTGAGTCTGGGTTACCTCACTTAGTATGATGTTCTCCAGCTCCATCCATTTGCCTAAGAATTTCATGAATTCATTGTTTCTAATGGCTGAATAGTACTCCATTGTGTATATATATCACATTTTTTGCATCCACTCTTCTGTTGAGGGATACCTGGGTTCTTTCCAACTTCTAGCAATTATAAATAGGGCTGCTATGAACATAGTGGAACATGTATCCTTATTACATGCTGTGGAATCTTTTGTGTATATGCCCAGGAGTGGTATAGCAGAATTTTCTGGAAGTGAGGTGCCCAGTTTTCAGGAGAACCGCCAGACTGATTTCCAGAGTGGTTGTACCAATTTGCAACCCCACAAGCAGTGGAGGAGTGTTCCTCTTTCTCCACATCCTCGCCAACACCTGCTGTCTCCTGAGTTTTTGACCTTAGTCATTCTGACTGGTGTGAGGTGAAATCTCAGGGTTGTTTTGATTTGCATTTCCCTAATGATTAATGATGTTGAACATTTCTTAAGGTGTTTCTCAGCTCTCCGAAGTTCTTCATGTGAAAATTCTTTG
This sequence comes from Apodemus sylvaticus, assembly GCF_947179515.1. Classification (NCBI taxonomy): domain Eukaryota; kingdom Metazoa; phylum Chordata; class Mammalia; order Rodentia; family Muridae; genus Apodemus; species Apodemus sylvaticus. The sequence continues at coordinate 60,412,173 of NC_067477.1, forward strand.
TTTAGCTCCGTACCCCACTTTTTTAAAATTTATTGATATATTTATTTACATTTCAAATGATTTCCCCTTTTCTGGCCCCCCACTCCCCAAAAGTCCCATCAGTCCCTTTCCCTCCCCCTGTTTTCCCACGCAACCCTTCCCACTTCCCTGTTCTGATTTTGCCCTCTACTGCTTCACTGAGTCTTTCCAGGTCAAAGGGCCACACCTCCGTTCTTCTTGTACCTCATTTGATGTGTGGATTATGTTTTGGGTATTCCAGTTTTCTAGGTTAATATCCACTTATTAGTGAGTGCATACCATGATTCATCTTTTGAGTCTGGGTTACCTCACTTAGTATGATGTTCTCCAGCTCCATCCATTTGCCTAAGAATTTCATGAATTCATTGTTTCTAATGGCTGAATAGTACTCCATTGTGTATATATATCACATTTTTTGCATCCACTCTTCTGTTGAGGGATACCTGGGTTCTTTCCAACTTCTAGCAATTATAAATAGGGCTGCTATGAACATAGTGGAACATGTATCCTTATTACATGCTGTGGAATCTTTTGTGTATATGCCCAGGAGTGGTATAGCAGAATTTTCTGGAAGTGAGGTGCCCAGTTTTCAGGAGAACCGCCAGACTGATTTCCAGAGTGGTTGTACCAATTTGCAACCCCACAAGCAGTGGAGGAGTGTTCCTCTTTCTCCACATCCTAGCCAACACCTGCTGTCTCCTGGATTTTTAATCTTAGCCATTCTGACTGGTGTAAGGTGAAATCTCAGGATTGTTTTGATTTGCATTTCCCTAATGACTAATGAAGTTGAGCATTTTTTAAGATGTTTCTCCACCCTCCGAAGTTCTTCAGGTGAGAATTCTTTGTTTAACTCTGTACCCCATTTTTTAATAGGGTTGTTTGGTTTTCTGGAGTCTAACTTCTTGAGTTCTTTATATATATTGGATATTAGCCCTCTATCTGATGTAGGATTGGTGAAGATCTTTTCCCAATTTATTGGTTGCCGATTTGTCCTTTTGATGGTGTCCTTTGCCTTACAGAAACTTTGTAATTTTATGAGGTCCCATTTGTCAATTCTTGATCTTAGAGCATACGCTATTGGTGTTCTGTTCAGAAACTTTTTCCCTGTACCGATGTCCTCAAGTGTCTTCCCCAGTTTCTTTTCTATTAGCTTCAGAGTGTCTGGTACCCAACTTTTTAATGGGGTTATTTGGTTCTCTGGGTTCTACTTTCTTGAGTTCTATGTATATATTAGATATTAGCCCTCTGTCAGATTTAGGGTTGGTGAAGATCCTTTCCCAGTCTGTTGGTTGACATTTTGTCCTTTTGACGGTGTCCTTTGCCTTATAGAAACTTTGTAGTTTTATGAGGTCCCATTTGTCAATTCTTGATCTTAGAGCATAAGCTATTGGTGTTCTATTCAGGAACTATTCCCCTGTGTCCAGGTCCTCCAGGGTCCTCCCCAGTTTCTTTTCAAGTAGTTTCAGTGTGTCAGGTTTTATGTGGAGGTCCTTGATCCTTTTGGAGTTGAGCTTTGTGCAAGGAGATAAGAATGGATCGATGCGCATTCTTCTGCATGCTTACCTCCAATTGAACCAGCACCATTTGTTGAAAAGACTATCTTTTTTTCCACTGGATGCTTCAGCTCCTTTGTCGAAGACCAAGTGACCATAGGTGTGTTGGTTCATTTCTGGGTCTTCAATCCTATTCCATTGATCCGCTTGCCCGATATTGTACCAATACCATGCAGTTTTTATCACTATTGCTCTGTAGTAGAGTTTAAAGTCTGGGGTATTGAATCCCCCTGAAGTTCTTTTACTGTTGAGAATAGTTTTAGCTATCCTGGTTTTTTTGTTATTCCAGATGAATTTGAGAATTGCTCTTTCTAGCTCTATGAAGAACTGGGTTGGGATTTTTATGGGAATAGCATTGAATCTGTAGATTGCCTTTGGCAAGTTGGCCATTTTAACTATATTAATCCTGCCAATCCAAGAGCATGGAAGGTTTTTCCATTTTCTGAGATCTTCTTCGACTTCCTTCTTCAGAGATCTGAAGTTCTTGTCATATAGGTCTTTCACTTGTTTGGTTAGAGTCACCCCAAGATACTTTATGCTGTTTGTAGCTATTGTGAAGGGGGTCATTTCCCTAATTTCTTTGTCAGTCTGCTTATCCTTTGGATATATAAAGGCTACTGATTTGCTTGCGTTGATGTTGTAGCCAGCCACTTTGCTGAAGTTGTTTATCAGCTGTAGGAGTTCTCTAGTAGAGTTTTTAAGGTCACTTAAGTGTACGATCATATCATCTGCAAATAGTTATAGTTTGATTTCTTCCTTTCGAATTTGTATCCCTTTGACTTCCTTCTGTTTTCTAATTGCTCTAGCTAGGACTTCAAGAACTATATTGAAAAGATATGGAGAGAGTGGGCAGCCTTGTCTAGTCCCTGATTTTAGTGGGATTGCTTCAAGTTTCTCTCCATTTAGTTTGATGTTGGCTACCGGTTTGCTGTATATTGCTTTTACTATGTTTAGATATGGGCCTTGAATTCCTGTCCTTTCCAAGACTTTTAGCATGAAAGGATGCTGAATTTTGTCAAATGCTTTTTCAGCATCTAATGAAATGATCATGTGGTTTTTTTCTTTGAGTTTGTTTATGTAGTGGATAGCATTTATGGATTTCCTTATATTGAACCATCCCTGCATCCCTGGGATGAAGCCTACTTGATCATCGTGGATGATCGTTTTGATGTGTTCTTGGATTTGGTGGGCAAGAATTTTATTTAGTATTTTTTGCATCGATATTCATAAGGGAAATCGGCCTGAAATTCTCTTTCTTAGTTGGATCTTTGTGTGGTTTTGGTATCAGCTTAATAATGGCTTCGAAGAAGGAGTTGGGTAGTGTTCCTTCTGTTTCTGTTTGGTGGAAAAGTTTGAAGAGTATTGGTGTTAAGTCTTCTTTGAAGGCTGATAGAATTCTGCACTGAAACCATCTGGTCCTGTGCTTTTTTTGGTTGGAAGCCTATCTATGACCCTTTTATTTCTTTAGGGGTTATGGGTCTGTTTAGATGGTCTATTTGATCCTGGTTTAATTTTGGTAATTGGTATCTGTCTCAGAAAATGTCTATTTCCTCCAGATTCTCCAGTTGCGTTGAGTACAGGTTTTGGTAGTAGGATCTGATGATTTTTTTGAATTTCCTCGGTTTTTGTTGTAATATCTCCGTTTTCATTCCTAATTTTGTTAATTTGGATACTTTCTCTGTGCCCTTTGGTTAGTCTGGCTAAGGGTTTATCTATCTTGTTGATTTTTTCAAAGAACCAGCTTTTGGTCTTGTTGATTCTTTGTATGGTTCTCTTGGTTTCTACTTGATTTGATTTCAGCCCTGAGTTTGATGATTTCCTGTCTTCTCCTCCTCCTGGGTGAATTAGCTTCTTCTTGTTGCAGGGTTTTCAGTTGTTCCATTAATCTTCTAGTGTAAGCTCTCTCGAATTTCTTTTTGGAGACACTCAAAGCTATGAGTATTCCTCTTAGCATTGCTTTCATTGTGTCCCATAGATTTGTGTATGCTGTGCCTTCATTTTCATTAAATTCTAAGAAATCTTTGATTTCTTTCTTTATTTCTTCCTTGACCAAGGTATCATTGAGTAGAGTATTGTTCAGTTTCCATGTGTATGTGGGCTTTCTGTTGTTTTTACTATTACTAAAGACCACTTTTACTCCATAGTGATCTGATAGGAGGCATGGGATTAGTTCGATCTTCTTATATTTGTTGAGGTCTGTTTTGTGACCAACTATATGATCTATTTTGGAGAAGGTACCATGAGGTGCTGAGAAAAAGGTATATTCTTTTGCTTTGGGATAAAAAGTTCTATATATATCTGTTAACTCCAATTGGTTCAAAGCTTCAATTAGTTTCATTATCTCCCTGTTTATTTTCTGTTTTCCTGATCGGTCCATTGGTGAAAGTGGAGTGTTGAAGTCACCCACAATTATTGTGTTAGGTGCAATGTGTACTTTGAGCTTTAGTAAAGTTTCTTTTATGAATGAGGGCGCCCTTGTATTTGGGACATAGATGTTCAGGATTGAGAGTTCTTTTGTTGGATTTTTCCTTTGACCAGCAAGTAGTGACCTTCCATGTCTCTTTTGATGACATTAGGTTGAAAGTCAATTTTATCTGAAATTAGAATGGCAACTCCGGCTTGTTTCCTGGGACCATTTGCTTGTAGAATTGTCTTCCAGCCTTTTACTCTAATGTAGTTTTTGTCTTTGACATTGAGGTGTGTTTCCTGTATGCAGCAAAATGTAGGGTCCTGTTTACATAACCAGTCTGTTAGTCTATGTCTTTTTATTGGGGAATTGAGTCCACTGATATTAAGAGATATCAAGGAGTAGTGGTTGTTGCTTCCTAACATTTTTTATTTTAATTTTATACGTGTGTGGTTATCCTCTTTGCGTTTGATGAAAGAAGCTTAATATCCTGCTCTTTCCAGGGTATAGTTTCCCTCATTGTACTGGTGCTTTCCTCCTAATATCCTTTGTAGGGCTCGGTTTGTAGAAAGATATTGTGTAAATTTGGTTTTGTCATGGAATATCTTGGTTTCTCCATCTATAGTAATTGAGAGTTTCGCAGGGTATAGTAGTCTTGGCTGGCATTTGTGTTCTCTTAGAGTCTGTATGAGCTCTGCCCAGGATCTTCTAGCTTTCCTGGTCTCTGGTGAGAAATCTGGTGTAATTCTGATAGGTCTTCCTTTATATGTTACTTGCCCTTTTTCTCTTACTGCCCTAAGTATTCTTTCTTTGTTTAGTACATTTGGGGTTTTGATTATTATGTGACAGGAGGTATTTCTGTTCTGGTCCAGTTTGTTTGGAGTTGTGTAGGCTTCTTGTATATTCATGGGCATCTCTCTCTTTAGGTTAGGGAAGTTTTCTTCCATAATTTTGTTGAAGATATTTGCTGGCCCTTTAATTTGTAAATCTTCACTCTCATCAATACCTATGATCCTTAGATTTGGCTTTCTCATTGTGTCCTGGATTTCCTGGATATTTTGGGTTACAAGCTTTTTGCATTTTGCATTTTCTTTAACTGTTGAGTCCATGGTTTCTATGGTATCTTCGGCATCTGAGATTCGTTCTTCTATCTCTTATATTCTGTTGTTGATATTTGCGTCTATGGTCCCTGATTTCTTCCCAAGGTTTTCTATCTCCAAAGTTGTCTCCCTTTGTGCTTTCTTAGTTGTTTCTACTTCTGTTTTTAGATCCTGGAAATTTTTGCCCAGTTCTGTCATTTGCTTGTTTGTGTTTTCCTCTAATTCTTTAAGTGATCTTTGTGTTTCCTCTTTCATGACTTCTGCCTGTTGATCAAGGTTCTCCTGTATTCCTTTAAGTGATTTTTGTGTTTCCTCCTTATTGGCTTTTGTATTCTCCTGAATTTCTTTCAATGATTTTTGTGTTTCTCTTGTAAGGGCTTCTAATTTTTGATCCATTTTCTCCTGAATTTCTTTAAGTATGTCCTTCATGTGTTCTTGTACTAGCATCATGACCATTGATTTTAAATACAAATCTTGTTTTTCTGGTGTGTTGGGGTATCCAGGACTTGCTAATGTTGGAGAATTGGGGTCAGATGCTGCCCTAATGCCTTGGTTTCTGTTAGTAACGTTCCTATGTTTGCCTTTAGCCATCTGGTTTTCCCAGGAGTTAGATGGTCTTATTGTCACTGGCTGGAGCTTCAACCTACTGTGGATCTTTAAGGTTATCTCTGCAACACTGGATGACTGGGTTTCTTCTGGCACAGATTACTGATATGCTGGCTTCCTCTTTTGTGCCTTTGGAGCCCTTCTCAGTCTTGCCTCAAGCAATGCTATACTTAAGTTGTCAAGGTCAACCAGGTGTTCTCTGTTTGCTCTATTATGGAGGGAAGAAGTTGTGGTGGGGATCACTCCCTCTGTTGATCCTCACATAGGACACAGGTCCTGTGATGGGCTGGCTTGCAGATGAACTGCCTAAGTGCTCAGTTCCTGAGTGCAGGCAGACCCCTGGTGGTTTGCACCACCAGAAATCTAAAGCTCAGGGTGTTATAGTACCTAGTGATCCTTTTGTGTCCCTGCAGACAGCAAATATGGCTGTGGGGCTTCTCTCCTTCTGCAGCTTCCTGGGCAGGACACAGGCCCCTAGCCCAGCGGGCTGGCAGACAAAAGCCACCTATATGCTCAGTTCCTGAGTGCAGGCAGACCCCTGGCTGTTTGCATCACCAGAAATCTAAGGCTCAGGGTGATACAGTACCTAGTGATCCTTTTGTGTCCCTGCAGGCAGCAAGTTTGGCCGCGGGGCTTCGCTCCTTCCATAGCTCCCTGGACAGGATACCGCCCAGAGCCTGGTGGGCTGGCAGACAAAAGCTGCCTAAGTGCTCAGTTCCTGAGTGCAGGCAGACCCCTGGCGGTTTGCACCACCAGAAATCTAAAGGTCAGGGTGTTACATTACCTAGTGATCCTTTTGTGTCCCTGCAGACAGCAAAAAAATCGAAACCACAATTTTTAAATGTAATTCATAGGTGGTTGGGCATATTCACTGTTCACAGATCAACAACCAAAAGAAACATAAGTTTTGTGCTTGCATTGTACAATTTTCTGCTAGGGATTCTAAATGAATGCTGAAAAATCTAGATATGTCGCACACACACCACAACACATACACAAACACATTCCTAACATAATGCAGTATGTTATGACAACTAATGGCAAAAGTTAGAACATTTTTATATTAAAAAAAAAAAACCTACACTCTACTGCTAATTAGCCATAACTAAGTAGTACCATTCTTCACCATCCATATAGACTGGGTTTCCTTTCAGGTTTCTTCATGTATCCACTTTTCTTATCTGAACACTTCATTATCATAATCATGTCTTAGCTCACCCTATCTTTCCTTCTCTACTTTGTCTCATTTTCATTTTCTTTGCAAAGATATCCAGTCAACCAGGGCAGAAGGATCTGCTATACTGATATGTTCATAAATACTTCAACTCTTTCTTGGGAGTATAACTCTATATTGTGATATTGTTTTTTCATAAATCACTGCTATTATGTGCTTAAGAGTGTGTTGGGATTTTAAAAATTTTAATATTTTAATTTTTTTAATGTTTGGTCCTTAATTTTGAAACAAGGATTCTCTTTGTGTAACCACATGAGTTCTGGAACTTATTCTGTTGACAAAGCTGAATTTGAATTTATAGAAATATGCCTGAATTTGCCTCCAAGTGCAGGAATGTGCTGGCATTTTTAAGAGTAAATGACAAAAAGGATTGATTCCCCTAGAGGTATTTTCTATAAGAACAATGATTTCTTTGTGTGATTTTGTGCAGCGTGGAAGGATTCAGCAGTATTTGTAGCAGGTAGGGCCAGAACTATCGGTATGTATTTCAACAGAACTCAGGAATGTCACTAGTCTCCTATATTTTATGCCTATGAGTCTTTGTTCGCAATCCAAAGTTCTGTACATGGAAATGGAAGACTTCTCTTTACCCATTTCTTCCTCTGATAAGCTTGTGCTCTTCAGGTTAAACACAAATGATTTTTCTCTCCAACTTTGGCTCAGTTAAATTTTTCTTTTCTGTATAATTTTGTTTTTGCATTGTTTTTATCAAGTAAATATGAAAATGTTTGTTAATTTGACCCCAGCAATATATTGTGAACAGAATTATTTCTACCAATAACATTACTATTTTGTGTTATATCTTTTAATAGTGGAAGAAATACTGAGGAAGGACTGGCAACCCAGAAGAAATTGTATTATTGCATGTATATGTACATATATTTCTCTCTCTTCTTATGATTATATCATGGGAATAGAGTAGCTTGAAACTGCCAACTTATCAAGACTGATTTTTTTATTATATGTCTGTAGTAACCTTTTCCTTTCCTATGAAACAATGGTTTTGATATTATATAAATTTTATATCAGCAGGTGCAAAAACAGGCTGCAGAATAGTTAAAATACAATTTATGCATGTGCTTCTATAATAGAGTTAATATGCATATTTTAAACATTGTTACTGTTTTCTCATTTGTTTATTTCTATATTATTACTAAAAGCTTGAAATATGACAATGATGGAGAAATTAAATTTTTAAATTCTTCAAATTCTAATTTTGCCATAAATGAAAACCACATTCTGAATATTGTGTTCTGTTTCCTTTACTATTAATCCCATCATTTATTGTAATCAGTCCTATAGATACTTCTCTCATAGGTTACAACTCTAATTTACCCATATATCTAATAATATTATATTTATATGTTTATTATTTGATATATATATGTATGTGTGTGTGTCTGTGAACATGAGTATGTGTTTATTATAATCAGTTCTTCATTTCTATTTCAACTCCCTTTCTGTACAATAAAAACAAACATATATTTATATCTTATCAAACTCAGGAATCAATATAAATATTTGTTGCTTCAAATGAAATATTAAGCCTATAAAATGTTCAATTTTTGTATCACAAAACATTTAGGAAATTTTACGGACAATGAAAGAGTATCATAAAAGGTCATATCTTAAAAATAAATATAAACAAAATTTTATGAAAAGTATCTTTCATAAAAGCTAATTTAACTTATCTTGGTAAATAATATAAATCTCCCTAACTTGTAAGGACATATCATGCATTTTTCTTCTGAAAGTTAAGTTTCTTTCATTGAAAGTAATTTGCCTGGGTCTTCAATTCTATTCCATTGATCTACCTCCTTGTCACTGTACCAATGCTGTGCAGTTTTTAACACTATTGCTCTGTAGTACTGCTTGAGGTCCGGGATACTGATTCCCCTAAAGTTCGTTTACTGCTGAGAATAGTTTTAGCTATCCTGGGTTTTTTGTTATTCCAGATGAATTTGAGAAATGCTCTTTCTAACTCACCAATGGTCACTTGATCTTCAACAAAGGAGCTGAAATCATCCAGTGAAAAAAAGATAGACTTTTCAACAACTGGTGCTGGTTCAACTGGAGGTCAGAATGCAGAAGAATATGAAATGTTCCATTCCTATCTCCTTGTACTAAGCTCAACTCCAAGTGGATCAAGGACCTCCACATAAAAACAGACACACTGAAACTAATAGAAAAGAAACTGGGGAAGACCTTTGAGGACATGGGCACAGGTGAAAAGTTCCTGAACAGAACACCAATAGCTTATGCTCTAAGATCAAGAATTGACAAATGGGACCTCATAAAATTACAAAGTTTTATGAGGCAAAGAACACTGTCAAAAGGACAAAATGGTAACCAACAAATTGGGAAAAGATCTTCACCAACCCTACATCTCACAGAGGGCTAATATCCAATATATATATATATATACAAAGAACTCAAGAAATTAGACTCCAGAGAACCAAATAACCCTATTAAAAATGGGGTAGAGAGCTAAACAAAGAATTTTCACCTGAAGAACTTCGAATAACTGAGAAACATCTTAAGTAATGTTCACCATCATTAGTCATTAGGGAAATGCAAATCAAAACAACCCTGAGATTTCACCTCACACCAATCAGAATGGTTAAGATTAAAAACTCAGGAGATAGCAGGTGCTGGGGTGGTTGTGGAGAAAGAGGAATACTCCTCCACTGCTGGAGGAAATGCAAATTGATACAACCTCTCTGGAAATCAGTCTGGCGGTTCCTCAGAAATCTGGGCATAGCACTTCTAGAGGACCCTGCTATACCACTCCTGGACATATACCCAGAGGATTCCCTGGCATGCAATAAGGACACATGCTTCACTAGGTTCATATCAGCCTTATTTATAATAGCCAGAAGCTGGAAAGAACCCAGATGTCCCTCAATGGAGGAATGGATACAGAAAATGTGGTATATATACACAATAGAGTACTAGTCAGTCATAAAAAACAATGAATTCATGAAATTCTTAGACAAATGTATGGAGCTGGAGAACATCATCCTAAGTGAGGTAACCCAGTCTCAAAAGAACACTCATGGTATTCACTCACTGATAAGCAGATATTAGCCTAGAAGCTTGGAATACCCAGGACACAATCCACATATCAAATCATTCCCAAGAAGAAGGAAGGAGAGAGTCCTGGTCCTGGAAAGGCTTGATGCAGCATTGTAGGGGATTACCAGGACAGAGAATTGGGAGGGGTTTGATTGGGGAATAGGTGGAGGGAAGAGGGCTTATGAGACTTATGGGGAGGAGGGAACCGGGAAAGGGAAAATCATTTGCAATGTAAACAAAGAATATAGAAAATAAAAAAGAAAGTAATTTGCCCTAAAGTTTTACCAATATGTGTTTTATTTATAATTTTTTATTTTATGAGTATATTCCATGAAATAAAATGAATATTTTAATTGCCTTAACTTAAATGCTAAATTTTTGCAATTTAGCTCTCTTTCTTTTCCTACTCTTCCAAATATTAGTCAATTTGAAATCATAATTTCATGAGTCAAGTAGTTCGAAAAAATACTTGGTCAAAACCATTTGGTACAGTCACTCACAGAGGGTGAGGCATTAATTGACACTAGTAAGAACAACATGAGTTAAGATTAATGTCTGCATTACCAAATAAGACTTACTTTGATAATATTTCCATTTTAGTGTTTAAATAATTTTAGAAGAAAAATATAAAATTAAACATCTTTTTTCAGGCTTAAGTGCTTAATTACCACATTGCCGAAGGCTAATATTTCTGTTGGTAATAGAATTCTTCCAATTTACATCTTATTACATTCTGAAGAAATGTCCCTCAGGCACCTTTAGGTGAAGAGAGCTTTATCAAATAGAAGATACAGGTATCCCTGGAAAGTGTTGGCTTGAAATCTACTGAAGGTACTGTGTAACTGCTTAGCACTTGATAGCCCTTCTTCTGCCTCATGTTTGTACACAAAACCATAGGAGCTCAGTCTTCTCATGTGATGCTCAATCTTCCTTGACTGTGACTTCTCTATCATAGATATTCTAAGTAGAATACAAGCTTGTCCAGATCTGCTTGTGTGTGAGCTCCTTTCCACATAATCTTCAATTTATTAGCAATAAACCTTTACTGACCAACCATGCCCTCATTAGTCTCAAAATCTACTTGAAATTTTCTGTATTATAACATAAAATATGCATAAAGTTGATAATTTTTTCAGTTACGTCCTATAAAACTCATGTCTTGTAAAACTGCTGTTCTCTGAATTTTTTAAATACATGTTACAGCAATTCATGAAATATCATTATGTTTATTGAAGGCTGGCTCAATCATTCTTCCCTATCTTAACTTGTGAGAAATTATGTGTATAAAATAATAAAATGTAATGCTTTCTTTAAAGCAGGTGTGTGTATGGGAGGGGTTCTGTTTTTATGTGTAGGAGTGTACAGATAAACATGCACCTATGTACAATTCTGTGTGTTGGCCAGAGATCAACCTTGGGTGATGTAACTCAGAAAGGCTGTACTGCTTGTTTTTTGTTTTATAGGTATTTGTGTGTTTGTTTATTTGAAGATGGGATCTCTCATTGGCCTGGAACTCAAAATGTGCCTAGGTTGGCTGGCTAGTAATCTCCCCAAATCATCTGATTTTCATTTTCTCAGGATACTCCACCACCCTCGTGTTTTTGTCCATGTGTTTTGGGGTTGATCTTGCTTGTGAAGAAATTACTTTATGGACTGAGCTGGTTCCCTAGAATCGCCCCACTTAGCTAACTTTAATCAAGGTTTCTGCCATAGCTAAATCTACTAATGTCTATGATATGTGAACTTATCTTACAAAGCCAGTTCACAGCAGGATATGATGATAGACTTGTTGAAATGCTAAGATCACCTTACATTATCAGAAAGAATTCAATTACAAAGATCCTAAGAGTGGATACCAGGGATCATAGTTAGACAGAATGCCCTAGGAGGGAAGAAAAGACAATCTGAGTGATGGCTACACAGCCACAGATAAAAGCTGTAAAATTATCATATGAAAGAAACATATTGGCAAAGAGGAAAAACTCCAGGCAGGGGCTGGCTGATAACAGCATGCAGTATAACAATGAGCACTATAAAAATTATCTATAAAATTGCAATCCTTTGTATATGGCTACAGTTGAACTTCAAAACCTTTACTCTGGACAGCTTTCCCTTGCTGAGTAATATTTATTATTAAAACATCTGTGTTTTTGCTTTCACTACATGTGTCTATTCAATATTTGTCCTGAGACACAGGAAACTGAACCTCAGGATTCACCATTATCAGGAGATGAAGCAGCCAGAAGGCAAGATTTATGCTTTTAACCTCTTAAATTTTCTCCTCATTCTGTGCACACCTGATCGGATCTACTCCAAATTGTGAGCAAAGGGGACAGAGTAGGAGTAAGGGGTCAAAACAAGAAAGATTCAGGATGCTGCAGAATATTCCAGCAAACAAACAAACGAACAAACAAACAAAAAAGCTGAATTTGCAGTCTTCATAGCAGAAACAGAAGAGCTAAGAATAAAAAGGAAGTGATTACAAACCATTGTAGGGGAAAACCTCAACCAGTCAACCAATAAAATTGTACAAAGTAGAGCAATACTTTAGAAATGAAAGATAGTAAAAGATATTATTTGAAAACAAATACATAAAGCATTTTATCACAACCATTTCTGAATTTTATCAAATGCCAAAGAGATTTATAGACCCAAAAGAAATAATAATAAGCAAGAGGACAACTTGAGTATGGATAAAACTTGCTTAAAATAGCAGCTACACACATTTTAAGAGTTCTCTGGTATTGCAAATATTATGCATGAACTATTCAGATTTTCATTTATGAAGGCTACAAGGTGAAATATTATAAGGAACAATTATACTCATGAGTCAAACATAGCCAAGCATGAAGATGAGAGACAAAAAAGTAAAAAATCAAGTATGGTGGTGCACATAAGAACTTTCATTATTAAGAAAGAATATTCAGGAATACTGTGAGAGTATTATTGTGAGTTTAAGGCCAGCCTAAATACATATGGAAATCCTGTTTCAAATATTCAAGTAAACAAAACCACAAAAGTAGAGAGGAATTGAGTCCACATCCAGAGCTTACGTTATATTTTTTGTTTGTTTTGTTACTTGTTTTGTGGGAGAGATCCAAGAAAAAATTCAAGAGAGGCAGCTATGTCTTCTAGCTCAGAAATCAGAGTAAGACCTGACAAACAGAATTACTTCAAACCAAATATTTCCTCATACACATACACACACACACACACACACACACACACACACACACACACACATACAATGTTAAAACTGAGTGAAGAACTAATATGTAGAATATGAGAAATAATTTTAAAAATAGATATTATTCAATAAATTAATACACATAAATAGTAAAATATAAAGATATATTTATACTCTAGAACAATATGTATAATTGATAATGCTCAAAGGAAGAAAAAATGATCAACAAAAATACTTACCATCCTTATCACTAGGAAAAAAATCACAATGACAATAGCAGTCATTTCACTCCACCTAGAATATCTATTATCAAAAATTAAATGACAGCAAGTATTGACAGAAAAGCATTTTCACACTGCTTGTAAGAATGCCGTTTACTACAATCAATGTGTAAAACAAAATGGAAATTCCTCAGAAAACTTGAAATAATAATAAGTTATCATATAACAATTCTGGATATACTAATTACAGTGGAAAGAAAGTCATAAGTAAAAAAGATATTTACATTTTTTATGGTTTGTTGCACTATTTACATAACTCAAAACTAGAAATTATGAGTGCCTAAGAACCAATGTACACATAAATAAGTTTTATATATATCTACCATGGCATGCTAATCAACCACTGAAATGAAAGAATCTTGATATTTGTACAAATAAAGACAGAACTACAATGAATTATAAAAATGAAATAAGCCAAGCACAGAGGTTAAGTACTAACTGATCTCATATGGAAAGTCTCAAAATGTTAATTCCTTACAAGTTGAGAGCAGGATGGTGTTAACTAGAGTTTAGGAGGGCAGCAGAGGTGGCAAGGCTAGCAAAAGGTTAATTAATGGATGCTAAGTTACAGATGGATAAGAGCAGTAATTTCTGGACCTCTATTTTATAGCTGGGTAACAACTGATAATGAAAATGAACTGTGTGCTTTCTTTAAAAGGCTGGGGAAAAGGACATAGAATATCTCAATATAAAGAAATAAGGAATCTTTGTAGAGATAATTTAGACTGACAAATGTATAACACTATATACAAATACTAAAATATCATGTAAAGTAATAATCATGCATAACTCATGTAAAACTTCAAAAATCTGAATGTTTTCAAAACCACACGTTAATTTTCCTTGATTTTATTTTTCATTTTATTGCTGCATAGTATTCATTCATATTAATAACATATGACATCATATGTCTTTATAATCTTATCTAAATTTCATCACATAATACACTATGATGACGTTTTTAGAATCTTTTATTTCTGAAATTATCCTTAATCTTTTATAGTCTAGTCTTCATCCACCTCCTGGTCCACCCTTCAAAACTTCCTGATCCAATTCCTCCTCCCTCATCTCCAAGAGTATGTTCCCCCATCCTCTACCTGATCAGACCTCCCCACTCCCTGGTGCCTCAGGTCTCTGTAGGTTTAGATATTTCTTTTCTCACTGAACCCGACCAGGCAGTCCTGTGTCAGAGGCCTATCAGCTAACGTATGCCACCTGAGAGATCTCAGGAATCCAGATTATTTGATAATGAATTTGGTCTGTGTTCCTCCATTGAGGGGAAGTCATTTAATTTTGACACAATTATCTTGCAAGCATGAGCAGTATTAGTGTCTCCTGGTAAACATTTCAGTCTCTTCTTTGCTATTCAAATCAAATATGTGTTAATTCAGGAACATTGGCATGTGCAACTGTTGGTTAAATATGCATTTATGTTGGGTATATTCTTGAAACTATAATTTTCTCTTCAACAATGATTAAAATATTTAATATGAATAATGGCCCAAAACTTCAAAATATATGATCTATGCCAGGTTTTGATAAAACACCTTATAGTTTCAATTTGTTTTCTGCAGTATTTCTCTATGTGAGTCACATTCTCTTCACAACTTTCCTAACCAGTGATTTCTCAGAATGGAGCTTGTCTTGTGTTTCTGCATAGTTGACAGGATCAAGCCAACTACTTCATGCCAATATCCTGCTTGAGTGTTCTCATTTCTACAGCCAAATGTAGCATTTTGAATTCATTTATGCAAGATTCATCTTCCATATTGAGGAATTTTTGATACAAACTTTTCACAGAATTTTTTTGGATTCTTCTCATTTTCTTCTACCTTCATATTTATTATATATGTTAAATCATCCTTTTGATGAATGATTTATTTTTTATTTGTCTATCATGTATTTATTCATTTTGCTCTATATCTAGTTCTATATTCAAAGATTCTCTCCTTATTGTAAAGTATAGGTTGTACTTTCTGGTATCTTTCTTTACATTTTCTTGCTATTGTTATTATGTTGTTATTCTATTGAAATGTATGCTTTATTTGCATAAACATCTGGTAGAGATGAGAAATAAGAAAATTAAAGTTAACATGATTTTTGTGTTTTTTTCTTTTTAAGTATCTACATGTCTTCAAAGAAACTGGACTATAAGGCCTTGAAACATTTTTAGAAGTGAGGTTCTCAGAAAGACTTTGTGTTAGTGGTTGATTATTTTCCTGCCAGGACTGACAGGCAGATGATAGATGGATGGTAGGTACATTTTACAAGTTCTGCATTCTGGTGATGAGGTAGGCAATGCCAGGGCTTGTGAGATCATACAGCAAGAAAACAAATGTGAATATGGTCTTAAGCATGTTAAATATTCACATCACAAATTCCTTTGAACTGACTCTTGCTTTAACAGTGTTATTGATACAATACCACATCTATTTAATACTATCCTTCATTTTACATGCTATGTTTGCTCATTGGTAGAATGAGTTTTTACTTCAAGAGATTTCTTGTTCATTTATGATTCCTGTGTTTTCCATTAAATATTTAAAATCAACTCATCTTCAGAAAGCCTTCTGGCACAAAAGAAACTAGCATGTAAGGTTCTAGGTAGGTACCAACTTCCCTGAGTTGTGCCTTCACCAATGTTCCTTTCCTGTTAGTGTGTGGAGAAAATCCTATTGTCCTGGAAATATCTGGCCCTGTTTGAAGATTTCCATAAGACCACTTTGAGCCACAACTCAATTGTATGCAACCCAGTCCTGATACTAGAGTTTTCATTTGGTGAAAATAGATGGCCAGTTGGGACTGCATCTTCATTATTTGGACATTTTGTTAGGATTGCCTTCATATATTTTAGGAAGTTTTAACTGCATTAGGTTTCTATACCATTCCTCAAATTTCTCTCAGTTCTAGCTGTCTCTCCACACATTCACAGGCCTTCCTAGCTGATCTGCCCTGCTCAGTCCACCTGTAAAATCTGTTCCGTTTCTCTTGCCAAGGGAAGTCTGTGTGTCCCTTCCCCCAAGTCCCTTCCTTTATACCTAATCTCTTTAGGTCTACAGATTGTAGCTTGGTAATCATTTATTTAAAGGGTATTATTGACATACAAGTAAATAATACAATATTTATCTTTCTTTATGTCATTTCCTTCATGCAGTGTGAATTTTTATAGACCTATCCACTGTGTTCAAACATTTTAAGGTCATTTTTTGTTTTTTAGCATCTCAGTAATAATCCATTGTGAATGTACCACATTTTTCTAATCCATTCTTCTGTTGAAGAACATTGAATTTGCTTCCAATTTCTGACTATTGTGAGTGGAACAGCAATGAACAGGACTGAGCATGTTTTTATCTAAACACACACACACACACACACGCACACGCACACACACACACACACACACACACACACACACACACACACATATATATATATATATTCCGAACAGTTATATATCTCTGGATCTTGAAGTAGATATTCTATATTCCTGAGAAGCTGCCACACTGATTTTCATAGTAGCTGTACAAGTTTGTACATCCACCATCAATGAATGAGTGTTCCCCTAATTCGACTTCCTCCCCAGCATGAGCTGCCACTTGTGCTATTGATCTTAGACATTCCTGACAAATGTAAGATGAGTTCTCAAACTAGTTTTGATTTTCATTCATTTGAGATATGAAACCATTTGTTTCTCGGCCATTTGAATTTCAGCTACCTAAGAAAAATCATAGACACAAACCAAGCCACAAAACCTTTGATATACAATGTTGTAAAACATGCTAGATTGATGATGGCAAAGAAAAGCTTGTTAGAGGAATAAACAAATTTTTGAATTGTCTTAAATACACCATACAATACAGAACCCACCAACACTGCTGGAGTGACCAAGAACTAGGTCACTCAGGCACTATGTGACCCAGAGTCCTAGAGTAAATCAAGTACTACTAGTATTGAATATAAAATGGTAGTGACTAAATGATTCCTAATGATATCCTGGTATACTAGTAGATCAGTGCCTTTCTAAGTCATCATCAGAGAAGCATCCCCTGTGGCAGATGGAAACAAACACAGTGATGCAGTCAGATATTGTGGAGAGAGAGAGAGAGAGAGAGAGAGAGAGAGAGAGAGAGAGAGAGAGAGAGAGAGAGAGAGAGATTGACCTCGGAACACCTAGCTCTAAGTGAGATATTTTCACCAAACTTTCCCTTAAGAGTTCACTGAATTCTGTGAATGAGAATCCAGAAAGTGTGTAAAGATCAGAAGGGACTGAGGACACCAGGATAATCAGACCCTTTAAGTCAAAGCCCATAATTACTCACAGAGACTAAAGACTATTTTACAGAATCCACACTGATATGAATCAGGTTCTCTGACTACATATTATGGCTTCCAGTTTACTGTTTTTATACAGAGTCCTGAGTGTGTAAATGCATGGGTTCTTTTCCTTCTGTTTACCTTGTTCAACTTTGATTTAATGATTTTTTTGTTTTAACATATTTTATTTTCTTGTGTTTTGTTGTTATCTCTTAGAAGCCTGCTTTTTACTAATGAGAGAGTGAAGGAGAGTGGATCTGAGTGGAAAGAAAAGTGTAGACGAGTAGAGAGGAGTAGAGGGAGGGGAAATTGTAATCAGAATACATTGTATGAGAAATAATATATGTTCACTAAAATTTGGGAAAGAAAATAGTACTTTAAAGACATAGAATATGTTTTCTTTTGCTTGCAGTTACTTATTGCTTTCCTTGTCACTTTTGTATTTTATTTTTTTTATTTTTTTATTCGATATAATTTATTTACATTTCAAATGATTTCCCCTTTTCTAGCCCCCCCACTCCCCGAAAGTCCCATAAGCCCCCTTCTCTTGCCCTGTCCTCCCACCCACCCCTTCCCACTTCCCCTTTCTGGTTTTGCCGAATACTGTTTCACTGAGTCTTTCCAGGTATCCCTCAACAGAAGAATGGATGCAAAAAATGTGGTATATCTACACAATGGAGTACTATTCAGCCATTAGAAACAATGAATTCATGAAATTCTTAGGCAAATGGATGGAGCTAGAGAACATTGTACTAAGTGAGGTAACCCAGACTCAAAAGGTGAATCATGGTATGCACTCACTAATAAGTGGATATTAACCTAGAAAACTGGAATACCCAAAACATAATCCACACATCAAATGAGGTACAAGAAGAAAGGAGGAGTGACCCTTGGTTCTGGAAAGACTCAGTGAAACTTTTTTATTTTTAATGTATTTTATTTTTAAAATATTTTTGTATTTTCAAACAAAATTTGAACAAAAACGAAAGTAAAATCAAATCATTAAATCCCCCAGAAAGCGGAAAATTGAGTAAATGAATTTGGGAAACATGTGCAACTTTGTAAGAGCCTCTGAGTGTCCTCTGAGTGCATGTAGGATCCGGTGAGTGAGAAAAAACCTTATTAGGTTTTCCTCTGAGTGCATGTAGGATTGGGTGAGTGAGAAAAAGCTTTATTAGGTTTTTCTGTCCATAGGTGAAAGCAACTAAAACATGGGTACTATTAGGATACAACTTCGGAAACACTATAATGCAAAAAGTTAATCTGTTATGGAATTCTGCTTTTAAAAATATGATACAAGAAATTAATGAGGAGGAAGTTATTTGGAAATGAAGCTGGTAAAAAGTCTTTGCGATGGAAAGGAGGACCTTCATGTCAAATTTAAATATATGTCATTACTATCCATAGCTTGAGTTTGTTCAAGAATCATATGATAATATTAAAAATGTAATTTATTTCTAAAAATTATCCTTTATAGAAAAAGCTTCAACGCAGCACTTTCATAAATGTTGATTAAGAACAACAATGACAAAAAAGCATTATTTTCAAAGCTAACTAATGTAGAAATTATAGATCATAGCTGATAAGCCACAAACCTTTTATATTTCAGGGAAAATGGTTATACTTTGTTACTAATTTTCATAGATAGCCATATGTATACTAAATTTTAGATAATTGTATATAGGTTTCAGAGCATTTCAAATACCAAAGTTATGCATCCATAGGCAAATGATTTAGTGAGAGCAAGACACGATTAAGTCACTTTGTGTTACATATTTCATAGACATAATTGTCAGTTATTTTTAACTCTACAAAAATGTGTCATTGGCTTTATCAAATTACATATTTGATATATTTTACATGTATATTCACTTAAATTTCAAATTATGATAACCTAACACAAAAAATATCTTGATGTAAAATGTGCATAACTGATGGGAATTGAAATGTGCAAAATGATAATTGTGGATTTCTAAGATGAGTTATAGATAATTCATATATTCACTGACTATGTGGAATTTTCAAATTTTTGGATATCTATGTCCTAAAAAGTTGGACATACACTTGTACTTCTGTATAAGTACAAAACCAATATTGATGACTAACATACACTTGTACCAAAGTATGAATTGCAGAGCATTTTTATGCATATTTTTATTTTGTTAGGAACTTTATACTCCAACTATTTACCAGAACTGTCATCTGTTACTGAGTATATATATATCTGATCCTTGCTTTCCTAAACTGTTTGTCATCCACAGTAAACATAAACAGTGTGCATGATCAAGTTATCAAGAACAAATGCACACACACACGCACATGCACATGCACACACACACACATGCACACACACGCACACACGCGCACACCCACAAAGGCATTCACATGATTGGGACCTGAACTCTGGACATCTACAAAACAAGTACTCATTTGGAGGTTCTAGCAGGGGGGCACAGCTCCTCGTATACCTTTGATCTAAGACCAGTACTTCTCTATTTGTGGAAGGTTGTCCTCTTGGACCTAGCATACAACTTCTGAAAGGACTCACATGGAGCAATGAGGGAGGAAGGGGACATCTGCCTAGCCAGGCAGATCAGCCAAATCAGCCCTGGTGTTGAATAGGGTGACAGATGTCACAGTGAGATTGCCTAAACAATCTTAAAGAAAAAAGACCACATGGTCATTTCCTTAGATGCTGAAGAGGCATTTGATGAAATTCAGCATCCCTTCATGCTAAAAGACTTGGAAAGGTCAGGAATTCAAGGCCCATATCTAAACATAGTAAAATCAATATGCAGCAAACCAGTAGCCAACATTAAACTAAACGGAGAGAAACTTGAAGCAATCCCACTAAAATCTGGAACTAGACAAGGCTGCCCCTCTCTCCATATCTATTCAATATAGTACTTGAAGTTCTAGCTAAATCAACTAGACAGCAACGGGAGGTCAAAGGGAAACAAATTCTAAAGGAAGAAGACAAATTATCACTATTTGCAGATGATATGATAGTATATATAAGTGACCCAAAAAACTTCACCAGAGAATCCCCTACACCTAAAAAACATCTTCAGCAAAGTGGCCAGATATAAAATTAACTCAAACAAATCATTAGCCTTCCTATAGTCAAAGGATAAACAGGCTGAGAATGAAATGCAGGAAATGACACCCTTCAAAATAGTCACAAACAATATAGAGTATCTTGGTGTGACTCTAACCAAACAAGTGAAAGATCTATATGACAAGAACTTCAGGTCTCTGAAGACAGAAATTGAGAAGACCTCAGAAGATGAAAAGATCTCCCATGCTCTCAGATGGGCAGGATTAATATAGCAAAATTGGCCATCTTGCCAAAAGCAATCTACAGATTCAATGCAATCCCCATCAAAATCCCAACTCAATTCTTCAAAGAGTTAGAAAGAGCAATTATCAAATTATTCTGGAATAACAAAAAACCATGATAGCTAAAACTATTCTCAACAGTAAAAGAACTTCTGGAGGAAGCAGTATCCCTGACCTCAAGCAGTACTAGAGAGCAATAGTGTTAAAACTGCCTGGCATTGTTATAGTAACAGACAAGTTGATCAATGGAATAGAATTGAAGACCCAGAAATGAACCCAAACACCTATGGTCACTTGATCTTTGACAAAGGAGCTAAATCCATCTAGTGGAAAAAAGATAGCCTTTTCAACAAATGGTGCTGGCTCAACTGTTGTTATCATGCAGAAGAATGCAAATCTATCCATTCTTATCTCCCTTACACTAAGCTCAAGCCTAAGTGGATCTAGGACCTCCACATAAAACCAGACACACTGAAACTAATAGACAAGAAACTGGGGAAGAACCTTAAGCACATGGGCACAGGGGAAAGTTTCCTGAACAGAACACCAGTAGTGTATGCCCTAAGATCAAGAATTGACAAACACAATGAAGCAGTATTCAGCAAAACCAGAACGGGGAGGTGGGAAGGGGTGGGTGGGAGGACAGGGGGAGAGAAGGGGGCTTACGCGACTTTCTGGGAGTGGGGGGGCTAGGAAAGGCGAAATCATTTGAAATGTAAATAAAAAATATATCGAATAAAAAAAAGAATTAAGTAGAAAAAAAAGAATTGACAAATGGAACCTCATAAAATTACAAAGTTTCTGTAACGCAAAAACACTGTCAATAGGACAAAGTGGCAACCAACAAATTGAGAAAAGATCTTTAACAACCCTAGAACTGACAGAGGGCTAATATCCAAGATATACAAAGAACTCAAGAAGTTAGACTCCAGAGAACCAAATAACCATATTAAAAAGATGAGGTACAAAGCTAAACAAAGATTTTTCACCTGAGGAATATTGAATGGCTGAGAAGGACCTAAAGGAATGTTCAACATCCGTAATCATCAGGGAAATGCAAATCAAAACAACCCTGAGATTTCACCTTAAGCAAGTCAGAATGGCAAAGAAAATTAATTCAGGAGACAGCAGGTGCTGGAGTGGTTGTGGAGAAAGAGGAACTCTCCTCCACTGCTGGTTGGATTGCAAGTTGGTACAACCACTCTGGAAATCAGTTTGGCGGTTCCTCAGGAAAGTGGGCATAATACTATCAGACGACCCAATTATACCACTCCTGGACATATACCAAGAGGACTCTCCAGCCTGTAATAAGGAAGCATGCTCCACTATATTCATAGCAGCCTTATTTATAAAGCCAGAAGCCAGAAAGAACCCAGATGTTCCTCAATAGAGGAATTGATACAGAAAATGTGGTATATTTACACAATGGAATAGTACTCAACTACTAAAAACAATGAATTCATGAAGTTCTTAGGCAAATGAATGGAACTAAAAAGTATTATCCTGAGTAAGATAAGCTAATCACAAAGAACACATATGGTATGCACTAACTGATAAGAGTATATTAGCCCAGAAGCTTTGAATATCCAAGACACAATTCACAGATAAAATGGAAATCAAGTAGAAGGAAGAACTAAGTGTGAATATTCTGTTCCTTCTAAGAAGGGTGCCCAAAGCAGCCAGGGGAAAATATACATAGACAAAGTGCAGCATAGAGACTGAGGGAAAGACCATCCAGAGATTACCCACCCTGGGATCTATCCCAGACACTATTGTGGATGCCAACAAGCACTTGCTGAGAGGAGCCTGATATAGCTGTCACCTGGGATGCTCTGACACTGCATGATAAATACAAAGGGGACACGCTCAGCCAACTATTGAACTGAGTATATGATCCCCAATGGAGGAGCTAAAGACAGGGCCCAAGGAGTTGAAGGGGTTTGCAGCACCATAGGAGGACCAATATGAGCCACCCAGTACCCTCAGATCTTCCAGGGACTAAATCATCAACCAAAGAATACACTTGCAGGGATCCATGACTCTAGATGCATATGCAGCAGAAGATAGCCTTATTGGACATCAATGGAAGGAGAAGCCCTTGGTTCTGAGAAGGCTGTGTCCCAGTACAGGGGAATGCCAGGACAGGGAAGCAGGAGTGGGTGGATTGGTAAGCAAGGGGAGGAGAGATGGGTTAGGGGATTTTCGGGGGCAGGGAAAACCAGGAAAAGGGACAGTATTTGAAATGTAAATGAAGACTATATCTATTAAAAAAGATAGGAGAAAATGTAAAAAAAAAAAAGAAAAAAAAGAAAAGGATTGTTTATAATACTGTTCTAAGAGTTTTAATGTCAGTATATAGTTTACATTCTTAGTTTTCTGGTTTTCCACGTATACTATTGCAAACAACAGAACTTCTCTTCTGAAATTCAAGGAGCAGCATTAATGAATATTTTTCCAAGATCTTTATCATTCTATCTTCTAAAAACACATATATACATTAACAAGAAACAATTTATCTCATGTCAGCGACTTCTAATATAGAATTCCAGTGACATGGCTGTTCTGTGAACATAAATGCATAACTTGCATGTCTGCCAATGTCTTTGTTTGCCATTGACTCATAGGATATCTTAGGCTACAGAAAGGTCCATCAATTAGAATCAGGACTCACAAAGATATATAAAGGGCAAATGTACAGAGTGATGGAGGGCTTTTGTTTCTTGTGTTGCTAATTCTATTGGAAGCTCAAAATGTTGAATGGGTTCCACAAATGAGGTAATAGAATATATTTTACTTTATTAATTTGAAGACTGGAGACATATTATTTATGAATCATTTTTACAGATAATATATGAGAAAGTCAATGCTGCAACAAGCATACTCAGCAGTCTGAGAAGTAGGAACAGAAGACTGTATTCCTAAACTACTTATTTCTTGTAGGTGTGTATGTGTGTGTCCAGTGGTATAATGAAATTTATAAACATAGATATTTCCTAAAGGTATTGAATTTTAACATGGGAATATAATTTTATAACGAGTATTGATGAAAAGACAGTGAATCAAAACAAGTATTAAGAAACTAATTCTAATATTTTGTTGAATTTTACTCACATACTTGCAGCCTGAATTCTACATTTCTCAGATGTCTTTGGAGTATTTTTATATTTTGCAAAGATTCCAATATCAGCAACTTTCATGATAAAGGGAGAAGTTATGTATATGGAAATCTTTAGTAATTCCCATTGATCCACAAGATGTTTTTCTCTAAGCAGGCATACTTTTTTTTGTTAAAGCTTTTACTTGAAGCTTTCTAGCAGTGAATATAAAAGCAATTGTAATATTATGTATGAAAATTAATGCCTTTTATTTTTTAATATTTCTACATATGCCAGACACACTTATACAGAGATTAAAAATATACATATGTGTACACACATTGTACAAGCATCCCCTTTGCACACATTATTCAAAGAAAGAAAGATGCAGATGTTTTTAGCTTTAAAGTTCATGTTATAGGGGTTGGGACTCCAGCATTGACTCCCTTTGGAGAAGCTACTGGCATTTATGTCTCTTGTCGTTATTTGCTTACCATGTTATATAAAATCTATAGAATTTTGTTTGATGACATATAGTAAATTATTATCATAGGACAATTTTAGCAACAGGTTAAAGTTAAAATATTGGCGAGTACAAAATTTCTTTCATCCTTATCCTAAGATTTGATTTCTTCTTATTTGTGACTTTTAAAGAGATTACATTTTAGTTTCTAAGTTGAGAAAATGATATTCTTATTTTTTTTATTATTTCATTGATCAGTGTGATCTTCAGAAAACTTCCTGATTCATTTGAATAATTCTAGAAAGGAGTGTACATTTTCCAAAAGGATTATAACAGGCATATTGAGAATGTACAGTCATTGTTTCACAACCTTGCTTTAAGCTGAATCTAGTACTCTTTTTATCATTCATGATGTCATCAGCAGTCGCCTAAGTGCTGATGCTGGGAGCATATGTTAGCAGGCCCAACTGAAGTATAAATGTTCAATATAAAATCAGCATTATATAAAAACTATATCATCTGAATATTCTAGAATAATTATTAAGATGAATAAATTTACTCTAGCACTAAACTCAACTAAGTTATTAATATATTTGAATGAATACTTATGTATTTAATATATGTGATTAATATATTTAATATCAACTAGTAAAACTGTATATAATTTTTAAAATGTTAAAAGAACACATATCTCAACATTATCTATATACTCTTGGATACTTAAAATATACTAATATATGTGTGTACACATGATGTTGTTTGTAATTTTTATCATGGCCAGTTTGAATTAAATGTGTTCAAGCTCATTACAGCTACATAAAATTGTCTCAAAACTAAGGATAAAATGGGAGAAAATCATCTTTATATATTTCAATATCAGAACACCAAGAAGGTATCAAAGTTCCTAATGCAAATTTATTACAACATGCCACCTATTTTCTCTTTTTAATTCTTATTCAACACTGAGATTTCACCTTACACCAGTCAGAATGGCTAAGATTAAAAATTCAGGAGTCAGCAGGTGTAGGCGAGGATGTGGAAAAAGAGGAACACTCCTCCACTGCTGGTGAGGTTGCAAATTGGTACAACCACTCTGGAAATCAGTCTGGCAGTTCCTCAGAAAACTGGGCTCCTCACTTCCAGAAGATCCTGCTATACCACTCCTGGGCATATACTCAGAGGATTTCCCCAGCATGTAATAAGGATACATGCTCCACTCTGTTCATAGCAGCCCTATTTATAATTGCCAGAAGCTGGAAAGAACCCAGGTATCCCTCAATAGAAGAATGGATGCAAAAAATGTGGTATATTTACACAATGGGGTACTATTCAGCCATTAGAAACAATGAATTCATGAAATTCTTAGGCAAATGGATGGAGCTGGAGGACATCATACTATGTGAGGTAACCCAGTCTCAAAAGATCAATCATGGTATACACTCACTAATAAGTGGATATTAACCTAGAAAACTGGAATACCCAAAACATAATCCACACATCAAATGAGGTACAAGAAGAATGGAAGAGTGGCCCCTTGTTCTGGAAAGACTCAGTGTAGCAGTATAGAGCAAAACCAGAACAGGAAAGTGGGAAGGGGTGGGTGGGAGAACAGGGGGAGGCAATGGGGCTTATGGGACTTTCGGGGAGTGGGGGGGCCAGAGAAGGGAAAATCATTTGAAAGGTAAATAAAAAATATATCAAATAAAAAAAAGGAAAAAATAATTGTTTATTTACATTTCAATTGTTGACCCCTTCCCAGTATTCCTTCTGCAAATTCCCCATCCCACCTACCCCCTTTGCCTCTAGTTCTTGAATTTTGTTTTATAATCTTAATACCATTCTGTCTTCTGGATTCTGGTTGCTCATTGTTGCTCTTGCACATACAATGATAATTCTTATAAAAGTAATTATACTCTTCCTTGACATTACCAATAATAGTACAGTCCATGGAATCCACAAATATTGATAGTTGCAGATAATTCCCAGTATCTATGAACATGTTTACCAGAATATGAGAGTATATTTATTCAGTAATATACTGAATAATAATTCCATCAATCTAAAATATTTAAAATCTTCAAGGGAGATTTTTCCATTTGTACTTTTATGTGATCCAAAGTGAAAACACAAAAGCAGTAATAGCATTGATAGCAATTACTTCCCTTTGACTCAATTACTCCATGCTTATATACTAATAAGTAGTAAAATTGTACCCTAGTTAACATGTGATATTCTAAATTATTCATCTCATGTTAATATTTAATAATAATAGTGAAGATCACAGCTTACTTATTATCTGAGTCCTCTATGTTCTAAGAATAACATAAGTATAAAAGGTTTTCTTAAAAATAGGAAATGCATTCTTCTGCATGCTGACCTCCAGTTAAACCAGCACCATCTTTTTTCCATTGAATGTTTTCAGCTCCTTTGTTAAGATTCAAGTGGCCATAGATGTGTGGGTTCATTTCTGGATCTTCAATCCTGTCCCACTGATCTGCCTGTCTGTCACTGTACCACTCCACATGGATCAAGGACCTCCACATAAAGCCAGACACTCTGACGCTAATAGAAAAGAAACTGGGGAAGACCCTTGAGGACATCGGTACAAGGGGAAAGTTCCTGAACAGAATAGCAATAGCGTATGCTCTAAGATCAAGAATTGACAAATGGGACCTCATAAAATTACAACGTTTCTGTAAGGCAAAGAACACCATCAAAAGGACAAATCCGCAACCAGCAAATTGAGGAAAGATCTTTAACAACCCTACATCAGATAGAGGGCTAATATCCAATATATACAAAGAACTCAAGAAGTTAGACCCCAGAAAACCAAATAACCCTATTAAAAATGGGGTACAGTGCTCAACAAAGAATTTTCACCTGAAGAACTTCGGATGGCAGAGAAGAATCTTAAAAAATGCTCAACTTTGCTAGTCATTAGCAAAATGCAAATCAAAACAAACCTGAGATTTCACCTGACACCAGTCAGAATGGCTAAGATTAAAAATTCAGGAGACAGCAGGTGTAGGCGAGGATGTGGAAAAAGAGGAACACTCCTCCACTGCTGGTGGGATTGCAAATTGGTAAAACCACTCTGGAAATCAGTCTGGCGTTTCCTCAGAAAACTGGGCACCTCGCTTCCAGAAGATCCTGCTATACCACTCCTGGGCATATACCCAGAGGATTCCCCACCATGTAATAAGGATATGTGCTCCACTATGTTCATAGCAGCCCTATTTATAATAGCCAGAAGCTGGAAAGAACCCAAGTATCCCTCAACAGAAGAATGGATGCAAAAAAATGTGGTATATTTACACAATGGAGTACTATTCAGCCATTAGAAACAATCAATTCATGAAATTCTTAGGCAAATGGATGGAACTGGAGAACATCATACTAAGTGAGGTAACCCAGTCTCAAAAGATCAATCATGGTATGCACTCACTAATAAGTGGATATTAGCCTAGAAAATTGGTATACCCAAAACATAATCCTCACATCAAATGAGGTACAAGAGGAACGGAGGAGTGGCCCCTGGTTCTGGAAAGACTCAGTGTAGCAGTATAGGGTAAAACCAGAACAGGCAAGTGGAAAGGGGTGGATGGGAGAATAGAGGGAGGGAAGGGGGCCTATGTGACTTTGGGGGATTGGGGGTCCAGAAAATGGGAAATCATTTGAAATGTAAATAAAAAATATATCGAATAAAAAATTTCAGACACACACACACATACACACACACACACACACACACACACACAAAGAAAATGCAGTTCTTCACAAAAACTCTTTAAATGTGTGAGATAATCAAGATCCTGCATTCTGTACAAATTGTTCTCATTAACACTGCCAACTATCTAGAAAGACTGTTAAATTTCCAATGTTAAGTTATTGTTGTTAAGGAAACTAAAATGTGTAATTTATATAAATGTATTTAAATTTAATTTATATACATTATTTAAATAAATTAATTTTCTATGATTGATTCTGTTGAATAAACTTTCCACTGAGGGTTTTTCACCTCTAGTATTATGTCTTCTTATCACTTAGAGAAATTCTATATCTTTATTACATTCCCTATTTATATTATAAATTGAGTTCTTTATTTCATTTGGTGTTCTCTCTATATATATAACTATTATAACTATTACAACTTATTTTCACTTGTTTTCTTAAAATAGATATTTTTCATGTAATATATTCTGATTACTTTATCCCCTCTCTAAACTCCTCTACGATCCTCCTGAACTCACCTCCCATCCAGATCCACCCCCTTGGTGTTTCTTCTAAATGAAACAAACAAGCAAACAAAAACAGGCATCTAAATCATAATGTGAAAGAAAACAAAAGCCAAAAACAAGCAGCAAAGGACAGGTAAAAACAAACAAAAGAAGAAAACGAGATGAAAAAAATCATAGGAAACATAGATACAGAAATACACACA
Organism: Apodemus sylvaticus; assembly: GCF_947179515.1. NCBI lineage: Eukaryota > Metazoa > Chordata > Mammalia > Rodentia > Muridae > Apodemus > Apodemus sylvaticus. Next base: position 60,441,286 of record NC_067477.1, read on the forward strand.
TTAATACCATCTAATCCTCTTAGAACACAAAACAGGAAACAGTGATATATATATATAATATATAATATATATATATATATATATATATATATATATATATATATCCACAGAGGAAACCTGTAAGGCATTTGTGGGGAAATGAAAGCGCTAAGAAAATATTATGAGACAAGAACCTTCAAAGTTACCCCTAAGTTCATTGTATGTTGGCTATCTTCTGCACAGCATGTAGCCTGCCCTAAAGAGTGGTTTGCTAAGTCTTCAGGAAGACCTATTTCTAATTTTCTGAATAACCTCCAGATTGATTTCCAGAGTAGTTGTACCAGTTTACAATCCCACCAGCAATAGAGGAGTGTTCCTCTTTCTCCACATCCTTGCCAAGGTGTGCTATCACTGAGGTTTTCATCTTAGCCATTCTGATTGGTGTAAGGAATATCAGGGTCCTTTTGATTTGCATTTTTCTGATCACTAAGAACTTTGAACATTTCTTTAGGTGCTTTGCAGCCATTTGAGATTCCTCTGTTGTGAATTCTCAGTTTACTTCTAACCCCACTTTCTGATTGAGTAGTTTGTTTTTGTTTTTTGGTTTTTTTTGTTTTTTTTGTTTTTTGTTTTGTTTTGTTTTTTGTTTTTTGTTTTTTTTTTGGTGGTTAGCTTCTTGAGTTCTTTATATATTTTAGATATTAGTCCTGTATTGCAAGAAGGGTTAGTGACGATATTTTCCCCAATTTGTAGCTTTCGGATTTGTCTTATTGACTATGTCCTTTGCCTTACAGACGCTTTCCAGTATCATAGGGTCTCATTTATCAAGTCCTGATCTTAGAGGATGAGCCGTTAGAGTTATGTTTAGGAAATTTTCCCCTGAACCACTGAGTCCAAGGATCTTTCCCACTTTCTCTACTGTTAGGTTCAGTTTATCTGGTTTTATGTCAAGGTCCATAATCCACTTGGACTTGAGCTTTGTGCAAGATGACAAACAAGGGTCTATTTTTATTTTTCTACATACAGATATCCAGTTAGACCAGAACTATTTATTGAAGATACATTCTTTATTCCATTGTATATTTTTGGCTTCTTTTTCAAAGAACAAGTTTGCTTAAGTATGTGATTTCATTTCTGGGTCTTCAATTCTATTCCATTGATCAAGCTATCTGTCTGTGTACCAATGCCATGTATTTATCATTTTTGCTCTAAAAACCCAGCAATACTACTCTTGGGAATATACCCAAAAGATATCCCACTGTGCCACAGGGCCACATTATGTTCATAGCAGCCTTATTTCTGATAGCCAGAAACTGGAAACAACACAGATGTCCCACTAGAAATAAATGGATACAAAAAATGTGGTTCATTTACACAATGGAATTCTTCTCAGCTATTAAGAAAAAAGGACATCCTGAATTTTGCAGACAAATGGATGGAACGAGAAAATATCAGCCTTGAGTGAGGTAACTTAGACCTAAAAGGACATGCATGATATGTTCTCCCTAATAAGTGGATATTACTCCCCCCACAACAAAAAGTTCAGAATACCCAAGGTGCTGTCCACAAATCTCAAAAAGGAGAACAAACTGAAGGGCCCAAGTGAGGGTGCCTTAGTCCCACTTGGGAAGGAGAAGAAAGCAACCACAAGTGGGGAGAGAAGAAGGAAAGGGGTAAGGAGAGGGAGATGGGAGCATGATCTTGTATTGTGTGCGGGAAAAGGACTGAAGCCCTGAGGGCCAGCACAAAGAATAGAAACAGGCAACCTAGGGAGGTAGGATCTTGAGTGGACCCTCCAGAATGTACCAGAGACCTGGGAGGTGAGAGACTCTCAGGACTAAAGGGAGGGAACCTAGATGAATTGCCCAACAGTGGAGAGAGGAAATGTGTAGAGCCCACCTCCAGCAGGAAGACAGGGCATCAAGTGAGGGATGGGGTTGCTATTCCACAGTCAAAACTCTGACCCATAATTGCTTCTGTCTAAAGAACTGCAGGGATGGAAATTGAGAAGAGTATGAAGAAAAAGAATGTCCACTGACTGGCACAAAGTGTTATCCAAGTGGAGGCCCAAGGCCTGACACTATTACCAATGCTATGGAATAATCACAGAAAGGGGACCTAGCATGGCTGCCCTCCAAAATAGCCAACAGGAAGCTGAAAGAGTCAGAAGCAGACATTTGCAAGAATCCAGTGGAAAAAAGCTGCTGATGCCTGTAGTTGAATTAGGAAAAAACTGGAAGCTGATGAGAAGGACCCTTTAGGAGGCCCTAGCAGTCTCAATTAACCTTGACACCTGAGATCTCTCAGACACTAGATCACCAACCAGGCAGCATAAACCAGGCAGTATGAGGCCCCCTACATATGCAGCAGAGGCCCCAAGTTTAATGGAGGTCTAACAATTTAAGAGTTTGGGCGAGCCCTTTCCCCTAGACTCCTGGGTGAGTTCCAGGGAAGTGGTCTGGGTTTAGTGGAGAAGATGTGCTTAACCCTCAAGAGACAAGGAGGTTGTTTAGAGGTTTGGTGGGGTGGGGAGGTGGGGGGTGAGGACATCCTCATGGACACAGAGATGCTGGCACATGGTGTGGGATGTGGAACAGTTGGAGAGTGGACCAGGAAGGGAATAAAACTGTAGTTTAAAAAAATGAAAAGAAATAATATTTAATAATAATAATAATAATAATAATAATAAAGTGGGTTTTGTACCCAGTGAGACTCTATTGAAGAACTGAATTTTCATTTACAAGGCATTATTATTTGGACATAGCTTTAGGGTAAGGAATGGGGATATGTCTTTACTTCTTTCAGCTTTATACCGCCATCTGGAATAGACATCTACAAGCCCTGTGCATGCCACCAGGCTGTCAGTTCATGAGTGCAAGTCCTGCTATGTTTAGAGGGCCTTATTTCCTTGGTGTCCTTCATCTCCTCTGGGCGTTACGATTTTTCCTCCTTCTCTGTCTTATGATTCTTTGAGCTTGATCCCCTAGGGTCAGGATTTGATAGACCTAAGTGTCAAGGTCTCTCACTCTGCAAAATATCTGGCTATGGGTCTGTATTTGTTCACATCTGCTGTAAGAGGAAACTTCTTTGATTATAGATAAATTAAATCTGATATGAGTATAGCAGAATGTCATTATACATCATTTTATTCCTTTGTTCTTTATTTGACTGAGGGTGTGTTGTATTTTATGCTTTGTTTTGTTTTTTTTGTTTGTTTGTTTGTTTAGGAAAGGAATATTTGGGTTTACCCTATATTTCTGGGCCTTATAGTCTCAGGTTCTCAGTCCCCTGAGAAGTTTCAGAGATGAGCTTCCACTCATAGATTAGACCTCAAATCCAATCAGATATTGGTTGCTTATTCTCAACAAACGTTGTGCCAACATTGACTTAGGACACCTTGCAGACATGGCACTATTTTAGATCAGAGTTTGTAGCTGGGTTGGCATCTACTTTTCTTCTTTGGTGTCAGGAAACATGTAGTTGCCAGCAGCTACTGCAAACTGGGTCCTAAAAGAGAAGTTGGGGAATAGATGGGGGGGGGGGGTTGGTGAAAAGAATGAAGGCCAGGGCAACCCAATTGCTGATTGAGGCCTCACGTTTAATGGAGGTCTAACAATTTAAGGGTTTGGGTGAGTCCCTTCCCCTAAACTCCTGGGTGAGTTCCAGGGAAGTGGTCTGGCTGTTTTTTGGGTGTTGGTTCCACCACTCAGGTAGCTAGGCAGGTTACCTGCTTAATTCGTAGACCTGGAGGAACAATGAACTTCACCTTCACACTGGGCACTCCACCCTAGTTGAAGCAGGATCCTGAATAGCACAAGAATCCTCACTCAACAAAGGCTGGAAGAAGAAGTACACCATGGTAAGAACAATGTCAAGTTCTTACCATGTGTTATGACACCCCATTATGGCTCTGTACAGAAGCATAGGTGTCAGTACTAAGAATAGCAGTCCATAGTGTGCAAAGGCTCTGTTTAGGCACCAGCTCAATATGCTCACATTTAATAAGATGTATAGGTGTTGTCTTCAGCAATGGGCCCTTAGAGAGACAGTTTGAAAAGACAAATCCATATTTTTGGCAATAATATCCTTGGCTGTTCTTATTAGGCCCTCTGAACAGCAATTCAATGATATATAACCTAGTTCCAACAGAGGAGCTTTATCTGGTAAAAAGTGATGCCCAGTTAGACTCCACCTCTCCCATTATTTGACATTTCATTTTAGATTACCTTTCTCTTTGTATATACTTTGGGAAGTTTCTACTGTATTAGTTTTCCATATGATTTTACAATGGTCCTTAGTTTTATCCGGTCTTCTCTATTCACCCTTACACACACACCCTTTCCTCTCCCTTTCAATTTGATCCTTTTTTTCCTCTTCCCCTTCTCTATCCAAGGCAAATACATGTCTCTCCTCAATCACTTACTCCATACCTAATCTTCGGAAACATGCCAACTGTAGTTTATTTATTCTGAACAGCTAGAGACCATATAGTAAATGCAATCGTATATGTTTTACTGAATCTGTAATACCTCACTTGGAAATTTTCCTAGCTCCACCAATTTTCCTGAAAATTTTATGATTTTATTTTTTAGTGGCTAAATAATATTACCTGTGTAAATGTCTTACAGTATCTATATCTTTTTATATACTAATCATTTAGGCTATTTCCTATTTCTAGTTATTATAATCATTGTTGTTGCTGTTTTGTGTGTGTGTTTGTTCGACATAGGGTTTCTCTACATAGCCGCAGTTGTCCTGGAACTCCCTCCATAGATCAGAATGGCCTTAAACTCAGAGATATGCCTGCCTCTACCTCAAAAAGGCTGTCACTAAAGGTGTATACTGACCATTTCTCAGCTATGAATAGAGAAGCGGCTAACATGGTTAAACAAGTGTCCTGTGGTTGGATGAAATGTTCTTGGGTATGTTCTCATATGGTATAGCTTGATCTTGAAGAAAATTTGTTTTATCTTTCTAAAGAAAGACCGTATCAATTCTCACGGAGTCTAGACTGCTTGCACTTTCACTGACAGTGGATGAGTTTTCCCCTTACTTCATTCATATCATCATCAGCATGAGCTTTCACTTCTTTTATTAATATTGGCCACATTATGTATATTTATTAAAATAGATTGGAAGTTACTTAAGTTTAATCATTTCAGTAATATTATACACAAATTTGGAAAAGAATTTTTTTGTGATTTTGAAAATAAAATAGGTATTTGCAATTGACAGAAACTGTCTTTTACAGTTGAGATTACACTGTCTTGATCACATCTTCCTACATTTCCTTTTTCTGTATTAAAAATCATTAAATTATTATCTCTACATTTGAGCAGTGTAGCAAAGTAACTGTGAAATAAAACAATAGAGATGTCCCGAAGGGATGTTTTTCATCCACCAACTGAAGATTGTCTATTATGTGTGTAATTCAGCATCAGCACAGCTATACCATTAACCCAGAGAGGTGGTGAAAGGGCATTGTAACTGATTTTAAATGAACACATTGGGAGTGGCCATTCACTTTTATTTTCACCATGTTTTTAGATCTTAAACTTAGGAAACAAATTGCTAACTCAGGTGCCCATTAATATATCAAAGCAGACCTGGCCATCAGGAGCTCCCAGCAGTCCTCAGTCCCTACCTGTTACATGGTATGTGTGACATACTCCACTCCCTCCCCCCACATCCAAAACTTCTCCAGTACAGTGGCTAGGCTGCCCATACCCCGGATGTATATCCCCTTATAATCCAGCCACTTTGGTGATCTGTCCTTTTATCCTCTTGGCCAGACTCTTTGCTGAGGCTATCTCTCTTGCCCAATGCTTCTTCTCCCCTTCCCCCTACCCTCACATGGTCCAGCTCATGGACTCCCACAGATATTTCTATCTCTTACTGTGTTCTTCCTTTTATATGCATTAAGGTTTCTCTTTTACTGTACCTAGGAACAGTCATATACTTTCTTTTTTATTTCTTATTTTCACCCATATGTAATTATTTATTTCTAAGTAGAAATCTTTACAAAATTCATGGCATTATAAAATACTTTTTAATTAAAATAGAACAAGAATCTAGCTAACACATTACAGAAAAATACATAGTAAATACCATTTGTTATTTATGCTACATATCTAAATTCTTTTGTCAGTTTTATTTAAATCATATTTAGAAATTTTTCAGAGATAAGGGTAGGTTGCATTTTGATATTTTATCTTACACTAATCAGAATGGTTAAGATCAATGCAACAAATATTATCTTATCCTGGCAAGGAAGTAGTAAAAGGAAAACACTCATCCACTATTTGTTAGAATGCACATTTGTGCAACTCCTATGGAAATCAGTGTAGGAGTTCTTCAGGAAGATGAAATTGATCTACCCCAAGACCACACTACTGTACTTTTGGGCATATATCTAAAAGATACTTCATCCTGCCACAGAGACATTTTTCAGCTCAGAGAATGCTATGAAAGGAGAAACAGAAAGAATATAAGTGCCAGAGGCAGTAGAGCACACCAAGAAAAAATGGTCCTTTATATCAGCATGACCAAAGTTCATATAAACTTACAGAAACTAAGGATGCATGCTTAGATCCTGCACGGGTCTGAACCAGCTAGTCTGTGTACTTATTATTGTTTCCAATTGTGATGGTTTGTATATGCTCAGCCCAGGGAGTGGCACTATTAGAAGATGTGGATCTGTTGGAGTAGGTGTACCCTGTTGCAGTAGGCGTGTCCATGTGGGTGTGGGCTTTTTTTTTTAATGGATATTTGTTTACATTTCAAATGTTATTTTTTTATCCTGGTTTCCCCTCTGCAAACCTCCTTTCCCTTCCCCCCTTCCCCTGCTTCTATGAGGGTGCTCCCCCACCCACCCACCCACCCACTCCTGCTTCATTGCCACATCTACACTGGGGCATCAAGCCTTCACAGGACCAAGGGCCTCCCCTCCTATTGATTCCAGATAATGCCCCTTCAGCTCCTTTAGTCCTTCCCCTAACGCCTCCATTGGGGTCCCTGTGCTCAGTCCCATGGTTGGCTGTGAGCATCCTCATCTGTGTTCCTCAGGATCTGGCAAAGCCTCTCAGGATACAGCTGTATCAGACAACTGTCAGCAAGTACTTCTTGGCATCAGCAATAATGACTGGGTTTTGTGTCTGCATGTGGGATGGATCCCTAGGTGAGGCAGTCTCTGGATGACCTTTCCTTCAGTCTTTGATCCACTCTTTGTCTCTGTATTTCCTTCAGAGAGGAGAAATTTTGGTGTAAAATTTTTAAGATGCGTGGGTAACCCTATCCCTCACCCAGAGGCCATGCCTGACCTCTGGATATATTCTAGACAGGTTCTCCCTCCCCTTTGTGAGGTATTTCATATAATGTCATCCCTGTAGTGTCCTGGGAGACTCTTCCATTCCTAGCATCTGGGACTTTCTGCTTGCTACCCCCTGTTCCTCATTCCCCATTGCTACTTACCTCTGTTCATTTTCCTTACCTTCTGTACATCTCCTCTATCTCCTCCCACACCAGATTCTGCCCCTCTTTGCCATCTGTCTTCTTTCTTCCGCCCAAGTTCCTTCTACCCTCTATTTCCATTCTTTATATTGCTCCCCTTTCTAAGTAGGACAGAAACATTCACTTTATGGTCTTCTTTCCACTTGAGCTTTATGTGGTCCTTGGGTTATGTCATGTGTATTTCACACTCTTTGCCTGACATCCATTTATCAGTGAGTGTGTACCATGTGTGTTCTTCTGCGACTGAATTACCTCAGTCAGAAAATTTTCCAGGTCCATCTTTTTTTCCTGAAAATTTTGTGACGTTATTGTTTTAATAGCTGAGTGGTACTCCATTTTGTAAATGTACCACATTGTCTGTATCCATTCCTTTGTTGAGGGACATCTGGGTTTTTCCAGAGTTTAGTTATATGGCTGCTGTGAACACAGTTGAACATGTGTCCTTATTATATACACATTGGAGCATCTTCTGGTTACATGCCCAGGAGTAGTATAGCTAGGTCCTCAGTTAGTACTATTTCCAATTTCCTGAGGAACCACCAGACTCATGTCCAGAGTGGTTGAACCAGATTGCAATCCCACCAACAATGAAGGAGTGTTCCTCTTTCTTTACATGCTCATCAACATCTGCAGTCACCTGAGTTTTTGATCTCAGCTATTTTGACTGGTATGAAGTGGTATTTAATGGTTGTTTTGATTTGCATTTCCCTTATTACTAAAGATGTTGAACATTCCTTTAGGTGCTTCTCAGCCATTTGAATTTCTTCAGTTGAATATTCTCTGTTTAATTCTCTTCTCCATTTTTTAATAGGGTTATTTGGTTCTCTTGAGTCTAACTTCTTGAGTTTTTTGTATGTATTGGATATTAGTCCAATATTGGATGTACGATTGACAAATATCTTTTCCAAATCTGTGGGTTGCTATTTTGTCCCTATTGGCAGTGTCCTTTGCCTTGCAGAAGGTTTCCAAATTTATGAGGTCCATTTATTTGGTCCATTCTGGGATTTTTGATCTTAGAATATAAGGCACTGGTGTTCTGTTCAGGAAATGTTCCCCTGTACCCATGTATTTGAGGTTTTACCCCACTTTCTCTTCTATTAGATTCAGTTTATCTGGTTCTCTGTGGAGGTGCTTGGTTCACTTAGACTTGAGATTTGTACAGTGAGATGAGAATGGATCAATTCATCACCTGTAGGAGTTCTCTAGTGGTGTTTTGGGGCTCACTAAAGTATAATATCATATCATCTGCAAATAGTGATAGTTTGACATCCTCCTTTCCAATTTGTATCCCTTGGACCTCCTTTTGTTGTCTAATTACTCTAGCTAGAACTTCAAGTACTATATTGGATAGATATGGAGAGAGAGGGCAGCCTTGTGTAGTCCCTGATTTTAGTGAGATTGCTTCAAGCTTCTTCTCTTTATTTAGTTTGATGTTGGCTATTGGTTTTCTGTACATTGCTTTAACTATGTTTACTTATGATCCTTGAGTTCCTGATATTTCCAAGACTTTTACCATGAAGAGATGTATTCCTATACTCAAAGGATAAAGAGTCTGAGAAAGAAATTAGGAAAACAACAGATGACTTCAGAACAGTCATCAAAAATATAAAGCATCTTGTTGTGACTCTAACAAAACAAGTGAAAGATCTGTATGACAAGAATTTCAAGTCTCTGAAGAATGAAATTGAAGAAGACTTCAGAAGATGGAAAGATCTTTCATACTCATGGATTGGCAGGATTAATATAGTAAAAATGTCAATCTTGCCAAAAGCAATATATAGATTCTATGCAATCCCCATCAAAATGCCAACTCAATTGTTCATAGAGTTAGAGAAAGCAATTTTCAAATTCATCTGGAATAACAAAAAGACCAGGATAGCTAAAACTATTCTTAACAATAAAAGAACTTCTGGGAGAATCAGTATCCTGGACCTCAAACAGTACTACAGAGCAATAATGGTAAAAGCTGCATGGAATTGGTTCAGTGACAGGCAGGTAGATCAATGGAATAGAATTGAAGACCCAGACAAGAACCCACAAACCTATGGTCACTTGATCTTTGACAATGGAGCTAATACCATCCAGTGGAAAAAAAATAGTCTTTTCAATAAATGGTGCTGGCTGGAGTGGTGTTATCATGCAGAAGAATGTAAATTGATCTATTCTTATCTCCTTGTATAAAGCTCAAGTCCAAGAGGATCAAGGACCTCCACATAAAACCAGACACACTGAAACTAATAGAAAAGAAAGTCGGGAAGAACTTTGAGTACATGGGCATAGAACCATAGGCAACTGTTTTATAGGAAAGCATTTAATTGAAGATTGCTTACAGACCCAGAGGTTTTAGTCCATTGTTATCATGTTAACAGCATGGTGGCATGCAGTCAGGCATGACTTGGGGAAAGATCTACATCTGAATTGTAGAGTTCTACATCTGGATCCACAGGCAGCAGGAAGAGAGAGAGAGAAAGTCACTGGGCCTTGCTTGGGCTTTTGAAACTCCAAATCGAACCTCCAGTGACATATTTCTTCCAGCAAGGCAAAACAAATTCCAACAGGCCACACAACCTAATCTCTGCCAAGTAGTAATACTCTGTATGGATCAAACTTTCAAATACATAAGTGTATTTGGGTGGGGCATTTTTGTTCAAATGATCAAGTTTCACTCCTTGTCAACAATGGGCTTGTATCCACATAATAATTAGAATATGTATACTCGGTACAACTTTAAAAGTTCCCATGGTCTATAACAGGCTCAACAATGTTTAAAAGACTATAATTCAAGGTTTCATCTGAGACTCATGGCAACCTGTTAATTGTAACTCCCTGTTAAATTAACAAAAAAGCAGATTGCATACTTCCAACATGCAATCACACAGAACATACATGGCCATTCTAAAAAGGAGGACATGGAACAGAGCAAGAAAATATTGTACCAAAGAAAGACCTAATATCAGCAAGAAAAACTCCAAATTCCACTCTCCGTGTCAGATGTCAATGTACTCTTCAAATCTCCAACTCCTTTTAGCTTTCTTGACTACAAAAAGCTTCTCTCTCTTTAGCTGGTTCCACTCCTTGTTAGCAGATCTCTGGCAGTTATTCCACATCTCTGAGATCTCCATCATCTGAGGGTCTCAGTGAAACACAGGCTTAGCTTTCACAGTGCCACCAATGTTCTTAATGTGCATCTAGGTGGGTTCTCTCCTGACACTCACCTCAGAGGTTTTGCTTAGTTGCAGAGGGAAATTCCGTAACCTCTATCTGATATCCTTGACTCTAAAGCCAGAACCATATGGCTGAAACTACAAAATTATGTTGGTTGAGGGGGTTGGAACATACCTTCTCTTTCAATTATATCTGCATTACCTTTCTCTTCTTAATATTTTTCTTCACTACCTAATATGTTCATCAACTCCTTTCCACAATTTGGAATCTTAGGTGGGTGGAGTTTCATCCTGAGATCACTACTCTTTTTATTTTATGGAGCATTAGGATTTTTTTCTTTTACATTTGTTTAACTTCCTGAGCACATAATTTAGCTCCATTACACTTCCTTTTTTCTTAGAGGCCCCCTTTTCCTTAAACTGTACGTCTTGTAATTGCTTTTTTCTTCAACTTGTTCTCTTTTCTTATAGATCTGCATAAGACTGGACAGTGATAATCATAGTCAATAATAGCTTATTCTCCATTAATCCAAAATTCTTCACTGTAGCCTCAGGCTTGGTTTTCAGACAAGGACAAAACACAGTCACATTCTTTACCAGAAGGTTACAAGGATCTCTTAAGCCACTTATTTTCTCCTCCTCTGATACCTTTTGTGCTGCACCATCCCAGAAATATTATTCCCAGAACCACTGTCTGCTATGAATCTACTAGTATGGATCATTAAGCCCAACTTAAAGCATTCAACTGCTTTCCTATTCCCAAGTCTATATTCTACCAACAAGCAGTGTGGTCAGGCTTGTGATTGTAATACCCTACTCCCTGACACCATCTTCTGTCCTAGTCAACATTTTACTGCTGTTACACCAATAACACAACAACTCTTATAAAGCAAAGAATATACATGAGACTTGTTTACAATTTCAAAGTGTTAGTCCTTTATCACTATGGCAGGGAGCATGGATATAGGCAGGCAGGCATAGTGTCGGAGAAGTAGAGATTGTAGTTCTGAAGGCTTTTATGTGTATGGATTGAGAATGTTTTGTCTGTCTATATGTATGTGCACCAAGTACACGTCTGTTACCTACAAGGCAATAAGAGTTTACCAAATTCCTTGGAACGGAACCTGCAGATGTTTGTGATTCATGTAGATTTTAAGACCAGAAACTAGATCCTTTCATAGCTGGTGTTCTTAACTCTTGATCCATTTTTCCAGTTCCAGAGGAAAATTTATTTATAATAATATATTTAAAATTTTAAAAACTGGATATTGGAACAAAATTAAGAACAATCAATTAAATATGTAGCATGTACATATCACACACATACACACACACACACAGAGACCCGTATGCATTTACAAATCAATCAGTTCTCAAATACTCATGTAGATACAGTAGTCTTTAACTAATTATTTATACCAGAAAATTGAAAATGGCTATCCAATACAAGGATTCTCTAATGTGAAACCTGTACAATATTCCAAAATATGAAACTACTTACTAAGTAAGAGTGAGGAATTTAGGTATTCAAACTCATTCACACCTATATTGTACTTTTCATTATTTAGTATATACTTATACTATGAGATCCATTTTCCATAATAATTAAAAATACTTGTGAGCATAGTTTTTATTCATTCATCAGATTACACAATAATACTGAATTAAGGTATTATAGAGTCAAAAGTGTCTTATTATGCAAGGATATTTTACTTAGAATAAAGAACCCAATTTCTAAAAATATTAACATATGAAGCCAGTTGTGGTGGTACATACCTTTGATTTCAGCACTCAGAAGGCAAAGGCAAGAATATCTGTATGAAATAAAAGCCAGTATTTTGACAGAATGAACTCCAGGCCAGCCAAGGGCAAACAACAAGACCTTGTCTCAAAACAAGCAAAAATAATAATAATAATAATAATAATAATAATAATTACCTTAAAAGTGTGAAAACTATTTAGAATTAATAAATTTTGTTTTCTCATTTTGCCAAAGAAATTTGATTTCATTTATTCTGAGGCAAATACTTATTTTACTAACTACTCTTATATTATACTTTTTGAGTTTTTCATCCTTAGATTGTAAAACAAAATTTTCATGAGTCTAAATCAATGATTAAGGTATATCCATATTGAAATAACTTAATAAATTATCTTTGATAAGCTAACTGAAATTTCATTTTTCATGCTTAATTTATAAGTATGAAAGACTTCTAAAACCTTAAAAATTTGACATCTACTCTGCAAAACTACACTATATGCTTCTACAATATCATGGAGAACTATATTAATTTTATTTTGGACACACTTTAAAAATGTATAGTGTATGTATATATATATGTAAATATGTTTACATATAAAGTTAAAATAATATAAATATAGATTATAGGTTCAGTATGATTGTAGTAAATATCCAATGGCTTTACTTAAAACTCATAATGAATGGTAAATCATTTAAAATTTATTTTACATTAAGTAAATGAACTTAAATGAATTAACTTAATATGCATTTTATAGAGTTCATTTACATTAAATTATTATGCAACATTTGTGACACTGGAAAGATAATTTTAATTAAGTTAAATTGTAAAATCCATTTAAACCATTTTAAAGTTTTTTGATTTCACATTTAATTGTTAAGCAATTTAAAGTTCACTAATTTAATTTGCCTATGAAAATCAGTTTGATAAATTAATCTATAACTAGCATAATTCACTTAAGGAAGAAGCAAGTTATGAGATTTTATATAATAAAGTTAATTAAAGTTTATGTAATAAAAAGCTCTATCAGCACTAATATTAAATTTATTAGTAAAAAGCCATCAAATAGTTTTTAATTTTCTATTTTTCAGTGACATAGTTAAATTTTTTTACATGAATGATATTATAACAAAATCTTGGCTCTGGACCTAAAAAATACTCAAAATAGAGCTAGTTTATTTTAATTTCATAACTTAAATAGTGTTTGCTGAATCTAGCTTTGTCTCTTCCAAAATGAGAATGTGTACTATTATGAGTCCATAAATTTGAAGTAGAAGTATATTTTTACTAGTGTGAACTACTATATTCTGTAGGCATTCCAAGTCTCCATCATTATTAAATGTTATATTGTTATTTATTACTCTGAAGCATATGATTTTAAAAATAGCTACATCCGTAAGAAAATATTTTCTATATATTTATTATATATTTATTTCTAAGAAATATTTTTTCTTAGGTTGAATATTGCCTCCAAATTATTTTTCTTTTATTCTGAATTTAAATAAGAGGCTTCCTGTTAAAATTATATTTTTTGCATTTTTTTGCTCTTGCTGTTTTTGTTTTTTTTGTTTTTTCAAGACAGGGTTTTCTCTGTGTGTAGCCCTGGCTGTCCTGAACTCACTTTGTAGACCAGGCTGGCCTCGAACTCAGAAATCTGCCAGCCTCTGCCTCCCAAGTGCTGGGATTAAAGGTATGTGCCAACACCGTAAAGTTATATTTTTTTTTTTTTTTTTTTTTTTTTTTTTTTTTTAATTTTTTTAAATATTATTTTTTTTTTCATTCCACCTTTTTTTTTTATTATTCGATATAATTTATTTACATTTCAAATGATTTCCCCTCTTCTAGCCCCCCCACTCCCCGAAAGTCCCGCAAGCCCCCTTCTCTTCCCCTGTCCTCCCACCCACCCCTTCCCACTTCCCCGTTCTGGTTTTGCCGAATACTGTTTCACTGAGTCTTTCCAGAACCAGGGGTCACTCCTCCTTTCTTCTTGTACCTCATTTGATGTGTGGATTATGTTTTGGGTATTCCAGCTTTCTAGGTTAATATCCACTTATTAGTGAGTGCATACCATGATTCACCTTTTGAGTCTGGGTTACCTCACTTAGTATGATATTCTCTAGCTCCATCCATTTGCCTAAGAATTTCATGAATTCATTGTTTCTAATGGCTGAATAGTACTCCATTGTGTAGATATACCACATTTTTTGCATCCACTCTTCTGTTGAGGGATACCTGGGTTCTTTCCAGCATCTGGCAATTACAAATAGGGCTGCTATGAACATAGTAGAACATGTATCCTTATTACATGGTGGGGAGTCTTCTGGGTATATGCCCAGGAGTGGTATAGCAGGATCTTCTGGAAGTAAGGTGCCCAGTTTTCGGAGGAACCGCCAGACTGATTTCCAGAGTGGTTGTACCAATTTGCAATCCCACCAGCAGTGGAGGAGTGTTCCTCTTTCTCCACACCCTCTCCAACACCTGCTGTCTCCTGAATTTTTAATCTTAGCCATTCTGACTGGTGTAAGATGAAATCTTAGGGTTGTTTTGATTTGCATTTCCCTAATGACTAATGAAGTTGAGCATTTTTTAAGATGCTTCTCCGCCATCCGAAGTTCTTCAGGTGAGAATTCTTTGTTTAACTCTGTACCCCATTTTTTAATAGGGTTGTTTGGTTTTCTGGAGTCTAACTTCTTGAGTTCTTTATATATATTGGATATTAGCCCTCTATCTGATGTAGGATTGGTGAAGATCTTTTCCCAATTTGTTGGTTGCCGATTTGTCCTCTTGATGGTGTCCTTTGCCTTACAGAAACTTTGTAATTTTATGAGGTCCCATTTGTCAATTCTTGCTCTTAGAGCATACGCTATTGGTGTTCTGTTCAGAAACTTTCTCCCTGTACCGATGTCCTCAAGGGTCTTCCCCAATTTCTTTTCTATTAGCTTCAGAGTGTCTGGCTTTATGTGGAGGTCCTTGATCCATTTGGATTTGAGCTTAGTACAAGGAGACAAGGATGGATCAATTCGCATTCTTCTGCATGCTGACCTCCAGTTGAACCAGCACCATTTGTTGAAAAGGCTATCTTTTTTCCATTGGATGTTTTCAGCCTCTTTGTCGAGGATCAAGTGGCCATAGGTGTGTGGGTTCATTTCTGGATCTTCAATCCTGTTCCATTGATCCTCCTGCCTGTCACTGTACCAATACCATGCAGTTTTTAACACTATTGCTCTGTAGTATTGCTTGAGGTCAGGGATACTGATTCCCCCAGATTTCCTTTTGTTGCTGAGAATAGTTTTAGCTATCCTGGGTTTTTTGTTGTTCCAGATGAATTTGATAATTGCTCTTTCTAACTCTGTGAAGAATTGAGTTGGGATTTTGATGGGTATTGCATTGAATCTGTATAGTGCTTTAGGCAAAATGGCCATTTTAACTATATTGATTCTACCGATCCATGAGCATGGGAGGTTTTCCCATTTTTTGAGGTCTTCTTCCATTTCCTTCTTCAGAGTCTTGAAGTTCTTGTCATACAGATCTTTCACATGTTTGGTAAGAGTCACCCCAAGATACTTTATACTGTTTGTGGCTATTGTGAAGGGGGTCATTTCCCTAATTTCTTTCTCAGCCTGCTTATCCTTTGAGTATAGGAAGGCCACTGATTTGCTTGAGTTGACTTTATAACCTGCCACTTTGCTGAAGTTGTTTATCAGCTGTAGGAGCTCTCTAGTGGAGTTCTTTGGGTCACTTAGGTAGACGATCATGTCGTCTGCAAATAATGATAGTTTGACTTCTTCCTTTCCAATTTGTATCCCTTTGACCTCCTTATGTTGTCGAATTGCCCGAGCTAGTACCTCAAGTACAATATTGAAAAGATAAGGAGAAAGGGGGCAGCCTTGTCTGGTCCCTGATTTCAGTGGGATTGCTTCAAGTTTCTCTCCATTTAGTTTGATGCTGGCTACCGGTTTGCTGTATATTGCTTTTACTATGTTTAGGTATGGGCCTTGAATTCCTGTTCTCTCCAAGACTTTAAGCATGAAGGGATGCTGAATTTTGTCAAATGCTTTTTCAGCATCCAATGAAATGACCATGTGGTTTTGTTCTTTGAGTTTGTTTATGTAGTGGATTGTATTGATGGATTTCCGTATATTGAACCAACCCTGCATTCCCGGGATAAAGCCTACTTGATCATGGTGGATGATCGTTTTGATGTGTTCTTGGATTCGGTTGGCAAGAATTTTATTGAGTATTTTTGCATCGATGTTCATAAGGGAAATTGGTCTGAAGTTCTCTTTCTTTGTTGGATCTTTGTGTGGCTTTGGTATCAGCGTAATTGTGGCTTCGTAGAAGGAATTGGGTAGTGTTCCTTCTGTTTCTATTTTGTGGAATAGTTTGAAGAGTATTGGTGTTAACTCTTCTTTGAAGGTCTGGTAGAATTCTGCACTGAAGCCATCTGGTCCTGTGCTTTTTTTGGTTGGAAGACTTTCTATGACTCCTTCTATTTCTTTAGGCATTATGGGACTGTTTAGATGGTCTAGTTGGTCCTGATTTAATTTTGGTATTTGGTATCTGTCAAGGAAATTGTCCATTTCCTCCAGATTCTCCAGTTGTGTTGAGTATAGGCTCTTGTAGTAGGATCTGATGATTTTTTGGATTTCCTCAGTTTCCGTTGTTATATCTCCCTTTTCATTTCTAAGTTTGTTAATTTGGATACTTTCTCTGTGCCCTTTGGTCATTCTGGCTAAGGGTTTATCTATCTTGTTGATTTTCTCAAAGAACCAGCTCCTGGTATTGTTGATTTTTTGTATGGTTCTCTTTGTTTCTACTTGATTGATTTCGGCCCTGAGTTTGATGATTTCCTGCCTTCTACTCCTCCTGGGCGAAATAGCTTCTTTTTGTTCCAGGGCTTTCAGGTGTGTCATTAAGCTGGTAATGTATGCTCTCTCCATTTTCTTTTTGGAGGCACTCAGGGCTATGAGTTTTCCTCTTAGCACTGCTTTCATTGTGTCCCATAGATTTGGGTATGTTGTGTTTTCATTTTCATTGTGTTCTAAAAAGTCTTTAATTTCTTTCTTTATTTCTTCCTTGACCAAGGTATCATTGAGTAGAGTATTGTTCAGTTTCCACGTGTATGTGGGCTTTCTGTTGTTTCTGTTGCTATTGAAGACCACTTTTACTCCATAGTGATCAGATAGGAGGCATGGGATTAGTTCGATCTTCTTATATTTGTTGAGGTCTGTCTTGTGACCAATTATATGGTCGATTTTGGAGAAGGTACCATGAGGTGCTGAGAAAAAGGTATATTCTTTTGTTTTAGGATAGAATGTTCTATATATATCTGTTAAATCTAATTGGTCCAAAGCTTCAATTAGTTTCATTGTGTCCCTGTTTAGTTTCTGTTTTCCTGATCGGTCCATTGAGGAAAGTGCAGTGTTGAAGTCACCCACAATTATTGTGTTAGGTGCAATGTGTGCTTTGAGTTTTAATAAAGTTTCTTTTACGAAAGAGGGTGCCCTTGCATTTGGGGCATAGATGTTCAGGATTGACAGTTCTTCTTTTTGTATTTTTCCTTTGACCAGCAAGAAGTGTCCCTCAGGGTCTCTTTTGATGACTTTGGGTTGAAAGTCAATTTTATCTGATATTAAAATGGCTACTCCAGCTTGTTTCCTGAGACCATTTGCTTGTAAAATTGTCTTCCAGCCTTTTACTCTAAGGTAGTGTTTGTCTTTGACCCTGAGGTGTGTTTCCTGTAAGCAGCAAAATGTAGGGTCCTGTTTACGTATCCATTCAGTTAGTCTGTGTCTTTTTATTGGGGCATTAAGTCCATTGATGTTAAGAGATATTAAGGAATAGTGATTGTTACTTCCTATCATTTTTGACGTTATTTTTTAAATTTGAATGCTTAACTTCTTTTGGGTTTGATGAAAGGTTACTATCTTGCTTTTTCCAGGGTGAAGTTTCCCTCCTTGTATTGGTGTTGTCCTCCTATTATCCTTTTTAGGGCCGGGTTTGTGGATAGATATTGGGTAAACTTGGTTTTGTCATGAAATATCTTAGTTTCTCCATCTATGGTGATTGAGAGTTTTGCTGGATATAGTAGTTTTGGTTGGCATTTGTGTTCTCTTAGAGTCTGCATGAGATCTGCCCAGGACCTTCTAGCCTTCATAGTCTCAGGTGAAAAGTCTGCTGTGATTCTGATAGGTCTTCCTTTATATGTTACTTGGCCTTTTTCTCTTACTGCCTTTAGTATTCTTTCTTTGTTTAGAACATTTGGTGTTTTGATTATTATGTGACGGGAAGTATTTCTGTTCTGGTCCAGTCTGTTTGGAGTTCTGTAGGCTTCTTGTATATTCATGGGCATCTCTCTCTTTAGGTTAGGGAAGTTTTCTTCCATAATTTTATTGAAGATATTTGCTGGCCCTTTAAGTTGTAAATCTTCACTCTCATCTATGCCTATAATCCTTAGGTTTGGTCTTCTCATTGTGTCCTGGATTTCCTGGATATTTTGGGTTACAAGCTTTTTGCATTTTGCATTTTCTTTAACTGTTGAGTCCATGGTTTCTATGGAATCTTCAGCATCTGAGATTCTTTCTTCTATCTCTTGTATTCTGTTGTTGATATTTGTATCTCTGTCCCCTGATTTCTTCCCAAGGCTTTCTATCTCCAAAGTTGTCTCCCTTTGAGTTTTCTTAGTTGTTTCTACTTCTGATTTTAGATCCTGGATGGTTTTGCTTAGCTCCTTCACTTGCATGTTTGTGTTTTCCTGTAATTCTTTAAGAGATTTTTGTGTTTCCTCTTTCATGAGCTCAGCCTGTTGACCAAAGTTCTCCTGTATTTCTTTAAGAGATTTTTGTGTTTCGTCTTTCATGACCTCAGCCTGTTGAGCAAAGTTCTCCTGTATTTCTTTAAGTGTTTTTTGCATTTCCTCCTTGTTGGCTTTTGTATTCTCCTGGATTTCTTTCAATGATTTTTGTGTTTCCCTTGCAAGGGCTTCTAACTTTTGATCCATTTTCTCCTGAATTTCTTTATGTATGACCTTCATGTGTTCCTGTACCAGCATCATGACCAGTGATTTTAAATCCAAATCTTGTTTTACTGGTGTGATGGGGTATCCAGGACATGTTGGTAGAGGAGAATTGGGTTCAGATGTTGCCATATTGCCTTGATTTCTGTTAGTGACGTTCCTGCGTTTGCCTTTTGCCATCTAGATCTCACTGGTGTTAGTTTATCTTGTCAGTGCTGGACTCACCAGTGCAAGCTGCCCCTTCCCAGTTGGCCTCTGGTGCACAGCTTACCTCCTGCACTGCTTGTAGACAGTGTGCTGCTGCCCAGGCTGTTCTGATCCCAAAGCAGGCACCCGAAGGCTCCCGCTGGGGCCCGCTGGATTCACTGGAGCACACTGACTTCTCCCAGCTGGCCGCCCGGAAGCCCAGCTAGCCACTTGCAGGACTTGGAGATGTAATGCTGCTGCCCAGACTGATCTGGATCCGGAAGCGGAGAGAGTAGAGCTAGGGGCTTCTGCCTGAGGCCTTGCCCCAGATTGTGTCTGTGGAGCAGATGGAGCCCGTGTGCACTCCCAGGGAGTGCCGACCGTGTATGCTACTGTGACCTCCCCTGTGTTCCGCTCACTCAGCTGGGCAGCCGATCTGCCAACCGGGCTGTCGCACACAAGGTTAGCCTGGCCGCCCAGTCCCTGAGTCCAGGCAAAAGCCTGGGAGGCCAAGGTCCGAGCAAAGTTCCCCTGGGGCTATGACTGATAATTGGGTTTGCCAGGTGACTAGGATGGCGGGCGTGCGCGCCCGCGCTCCCTGAAAGCGCCGGGAGAGTCTGCTTTGCTAACAATCACCTGGGCGGGTTGACTCACAGATGGCCCACCAAGCCGCCCAGTTCTTGGGGTCAGTCCTGTGCCTTT
This sequence comes from Apodemus sylvaticus, assembly GCF_947179515.1. Classification (NCBI taxonomy): domain Eukaryota; kingdom Metazoa; phylum Chordata; class Mammalia; order Rodentia; family Muridae; genus Apodemus; species Apodemus sylvaticus. The sequence continues at coordinate 60,461,601 of NC_067477.1, forward strand.
TGGGGCCTGGACCCCCGCTTTGTTAGCCTTAGGCTATGCCTGTTACAGGTCTGCCCGCCTGAGCTCTCTGTCGTCCTGCAGGCAAAATGGCGGCGGCGCGCTCGCAGGCCTGGGCAAAAAACCTCCTGGTTGGGTTGGCACCCCGATGGCCCCCCGACCCGCCCAGGGCCTGGGTGCAGGCCAACGCCCGTCGGGCTCAGACCACCGCGGTGTTGGCCTCGGATTATGTTTGTGTACCTCAGTCTGTCCGATTCCTGGAGTACGGATCCAAGATGGATGCTCCTCTCCTGACTGGTGGGAGGCCGAGTTCTGAAGTGGCCTCCGTGCAGGAAAGGCGCCGCACAACTGCAGCTGCTTGCTGCCCGGCTGGTCAGCGAAGGTCAGTGGTCGTGGGCGCAGGGCCTAACTGGTCCCTGTGACGCCTTGGTTCCACTGCTGATGGCCCTTCAGCTGGAGCAGCCACTGCTGCTGCCGCTGCCGCCGCCGCCGCCGCCGCCTAAGTTATATTTTTATAATGGGTAAATTTAAAATTTGTAAACTAATCTCTAAACATGTTTTTGAGTTTTGAGTTGTAATATTTTTCAAATACTAACTAAAATATCTTTATTCTTGTAGAGTAGTCATTAAAAATATATATTTCAGAAAAGAGTTATAAAATAAACACTTGTTTTTGATATCAAAGATCATACTAATGAAATTGTGGTATAGTAATGAATAATTTTACTAGACTAGGCACTAGGATTCATTACCTATTCCTTTTCACATGTATTATATTTTTGGCTAGACAAAAAGTCAGAAATTATCTATCAAACATATACTGCTTTAATTGAGGAACAGGAACAACTTTTTGATGCCAACATAGATTCCCCATGATGTGACAGAATTATCTTTTATACATATTTTTAGGCAATACATATATTGAATCAATTCGATAACCCCAAACAAAGACTATTAAATATGCTCTTCACATGAAAGCCTATACTGAATCATAGTTAAAGAATATTTACCAAACATTGTATCCATCTGTCAGATGTAAAATATTTCATGTAATATTTATTTTACAAAATGCAAGTTTTCATAATTTAAAGTAGTTATCTTTATAAATTAAGCATTAAGGTAGAATGAAATAATAAATATGCTTTTAGTATATTATAAAACTTGAAATTCAAGGAGCAGTAAGAAATCTGAGGAAGAACAAGATATCATAGAGAATACAGGACAAAGACTGAGAAGCAGTGAACATACAGAAAAGGTAGAAATGAGTCATGAATACATCCAAACTGTATAACTAATAGGATGATAAGTGTTACCATGATTAAGATTTGAAATTTTTCCTAGAACACATATTAAGGGTGGAATATGATTTCTTTAAATACAGATTCAATTGTTTTGAACTTTTTTCATATGTGTTTGGGGTACTTTTCATTTCAACTTGATAACAGAAGATAGGAATGTTTAAGAATAAGGATTCTTAACAAAGAAAATGCCAACATAGGATTAGCCTGTGGCAAAGACTCCAAGCATTTTATTGGATTATGAATTATACAGGAGTTCCCAGCCATTTTTAGTAGAACCACCTCTGGGCTGGTGGTCTTGGGTGCTATTAGAAACACAACTGTGCAAGCTATGAATTGCAAGCCAGCAAGAAATAAACTGCAATTGTCTCTATATTAACTCTTACCTCTCTAGAGAAATTTTGATCCAGCCACATGTTTGCTCTGTCAAGGGATCACAACCAAATATATGATCTGGCAAGAAAACAAACATACACTTTGTACACATCTTTAATCTTTAACAAAGAAAGTAAGGCTTTTTTTTTTTTTTTGAAAGAAAGCAGCCATGACTGAAAGTAACTGAGAGAGATCTCACATCTGCTCTGTGTTTTAGTTCACCAGCCTCTACTTAAAAGGGCCTTGCTTGTGAAATGTATTCAGCTTCCATTTCCCATATTTACCCAGCAGATAGCTGACTGAATCCTAATGTGAAAGAGCTAGGAACCTACACCATTCTGCAGACTTTCAGAAGCTTGAATTTTATGCCCCATATTTGGTACATTAAATGTAGTCAGGTTCCTTTTTACCCAGACCACTTTGTTCCTGAATAATGATTCTGAGACTTTATTTATGAATATATGCCTAGGCCACAAACCTTAGCTCATTCCCTGGCTAACGCATAACTTATATAACCCATTTATTCTAACCTGAGTTCAGCCATATGGCTATTTGCCTCACCTTAATTTCATGCATCCATCTCCTCCAAGCCCAGGGCAACATTCTCAGCTCAAAGGCCATTCATCTGATTATTGACAGGTGGGTGCTTTTACAGAGTGCACAGGAGTAATCTCCTGTGTAAGGATAATTCCTTACAAAGCATAGTTTATTAAATGGAGAATTACATATAATTACACTTAAAACTAAATAATTTTGAGTATGAAAATTTCAAAATTTTTGCCATTTTAATGGTATTGTTTTCATGGTTTAGTGACACTGGCTTCTGTAATATGTTTTTATTTTTAAATTATTAAATAAAATTAAGATTATATGGATTATATAGATATATCAACTTTACTGTTATATCTTCAGTTGTCAAATTCATGATGCAAAATGGAGGTATTATGAAATATAGCACGATTTTAATGTAAAATATTAAGATAATTAAATAAAATATGAATTTGAAGATTTTTATCTCTTTTTAAAATATTTTTATCAGATACATTCTTTATTCGCATTTCAAATATTGTACCTTTTCTGGTTCTACTCTTCACCAAAAAGATAAGGCTGCCCTCTCTGTCCTTATCTATTCAATATAGAACTTGAAATTCTAGCGAGAACAATTAGACAATAAAAGTAGGTCAAAGAATATGAATTGGAAAGGAAGAAGTCAAACTATCACTATTTGCAGATGATATGATAGTATACTTAAGCAGCCCAAAAGCTCCACCAGAGAAATCCTCTAGCTGATAAACAATTTCAGCAAAGTGGCTGGATGTAAAATTAACTCAAACAAATTAGTAGCCTTCCTATACTCAAGGGATAAACAGCCTGAGAAAGAAATTAGGGAAATGGCACCCTTCACAATAGCCATAAACAATATAAAGTATTTTGGTGCGACTCTAAACAAAAAAGTGAAAGATCTGTATGACAAGTATTTCAAGTCTCTGAAGAAAGAAATCAAAAAAGACAAAAAAAGATGGAAAGATTTCTCAAAAAAAGATGGAAAGATGGATTGGCAGGATTAATATAGTAAAAATGGCCATCTTGCCAAAAGCAATATACAGATTCAACCTAATCTACATCAAGATTTTTATCTCTTAATTATACTAATTGTCTATATTGCACCAACATATGATTCAGTTCATGCACAAAAAATAAGAGTGCAAATACTAGACTTCCAGTTTTTGAAGTGTTTGATTAATTTTACCAAGCAGTAATTTGAAGAATAAAATGGCATGTACTAGCTTGGAGGTGAGGCCCCACCATCTGTGCTCCAATAACTATGTTGAGGGGCAGAATAGTAGGCAGGGATCATCAGAGTAGAGACTCACATGGGTCACACCCCACCAGGACTCTGCCTGTACCCAGGAAGAACCCTCAATTCTGAACACCTGTGCCCCAAATACAAGGGCACCCTCATCAGTAAAGGAAACTTTACTAAAGCATAAAGCATACATCACACCCCACACAATAACTGTGGTTGACTTCAACACCCCATTATCCTTAATGAATAGATAAGGGGAATACAAACTAAACAGAGACACAGTGAAGCTAATAGGAGATTTGAACAAAATGAATTTAATATTTCATCTTAAATCAAAAAAAAATATACCTTCTTCTCAGCACCTCATGGTACCTTCTCCAAAACTGACCATATAATTAGTTATGAAATAGATCTCAACAGGTATAAGAAGACCAAACAAATTCCATGCCTTCAATCAGATCACTATGGAGTAAGGGTGATCTTCAATAACAACGACAAAAAAAAATAAAATAAAATAAAACAACAACAACAAGAAAAAAAAACCTGAAAGCCCACATACACATGGAAGCTGAACAATGCTCTACTCAATGATACCTTTGTAGAGGAAGAAATAAGGAAAGAAATCAAAACCTTAGAATTTAATGAAAATGAAGGCACAACATACCCAAATTTGTGGACACAATGAAAGCATCGCTAAGAGGAAAACTCATAGCTCTGTGTACCTACAAAAAGAAGCTGGAGAGAGCATACATTAGCAGCTTAAAAGCACACTTGAAAGCTTTAGAACAAAAAGAAGCTAATCACAAGAGGAGTAGAACACAGGAAATCATCAAACACAGGGCTGAAATCAACCAAGTTGAAATTAGAAGAACTATACAAAGAATCAACAAAACCAGGAGCTGGTACTTTGAGAAAATCAACAAGATAGATAAACCATTAGCCAGACTGACCAGAGGGCACAGAGAAAGTATCCAAAGCAACAAAATCAGAAATGAAAAGGGAGAAATAAGAAATTGAGGAAAGTCAAAAATTATATCATACTACAAAAGTCTATACTCAACACAACTGTAAAATCGGAAGGAAATTGAAAATTTCCTAGACAGATATCAACTATGAAAGTATAATCAGGATCAGATAGACCACCTAAAAGGTGCATAACCCCCTAAAAAAATAGAAGTGGTCATTGACAGTCTTGCAACCTAAAAAATCAGAGGACCAGATGGTTTTAGTGCAGAATTCTAGCAGACCTTCAAAGAAGACCTAACACCAATAAACTTCAAACTGTTTACACAATAAAACAGAATGAACCCTACCCAACTTGTTCTATGAAGCCACAATTTCAGTGATACCAAAACCAAATAAAGATGCAAAAAAAAAAAAGAATTTTAGACAAATTTACCTTATGAATATCTGTGCAAAAATACTCAATAAAATTCTTGCCAACTGAATCCAAGAACACATCAAAACGATCATCCACCATGATCAAGTAGGCTTCATCCCAGGGATGCAGGGGTGGTTTAATATATGGAAATCCATCAATAGGAAATCCACAACATAAACAAACTCAAAGAAAAAAAACACATGGTTTTTCATTTCATTAGATGCTGAAAAAGCTTTTGATAAAATTCAGCATCGTTTCATTTTAAAGGTCTTGGAAAGAACAGCAATTCAAGCCAGTACCTAAACATAGTAAAAGTAATATACAGCAAATCAGTTGCCAATATCAAACTAAATGGACAGAAACCTGAAGCAATCCCAGTAAAATCGGACTAGACAAGGGAGCCCTCTCTTTCCATATTTATTCAGTATAGTACTTGAAGCTCTAGCTAGAGCAGTTAGACAACAAAAGGAGGTTAAAGGGATACAAATTGGAAAAGAAGAAGCCAAATTATCACTATTTGCAGATGATATGATAGTATACTTAAGCAACCCAAAAACCTCCACCAGAGAACTCCTACAGTTGATAAACAACTTCAGCAAAGTGGCTGGATATAAAATTAACTCAAGCAAATTAGCAGCCTTACTATACTCGAACAATAAGCAGGCTGAGAAAGAAATTAGGGAAATGACACACGTCACAATAGCCACAAACAATATCAAACAATAACAAGTATCTTGGTGTGACTCTAACCAAACAAGTAAAGATCTGTATAATAGGAACTTCAAGTCTTCAAAGAAAGAAACCCAAGAAGACTCAGAAGATGGAAAAATCTTCCATGCTCTTGGAGTGGCAGGATTAATATAGTAAAAATGTGCATCTTGTCAAAAGCAATGTACAGATTCAATGTAATCCCCATCAAAATCCCAACTCAATTCTTTATAGAGTAAGAAAGAGAAATTCTCAAATTCATGTGGAATAGCAAAAAAACCAGGATAGCTAAAACTATTCTCAACAGTGTAAGAGATTCTTGGGGGAATCAGTATCCCTGACCTCAAGCAGTACTACAGAGCAATACTATTAAAAACTGCATGGTATTGGTACAGTGATAGGCAAGTAGATCAATGGAAAAGCATTGAAGACCCAAAAATGAACACACACACACACACACACACACGCACACATACACACACCTATATTCACTTGATCTTTGACAAAGGAGCTACAACCATGGAAAAAAGATAGCTTTTTCAACAAGTGGTCCTGGCTCAACTGGAGGTCAGCATGCAGAAGAATGCAAATCAATCCATTCTTATCTCCTTGTGCTAAACTCAAGTCCAAGTGGATCAAGGACCTCCACATAAAACCAGAAAAGAGTGAAACTAATAGAAAAGAAACTGGGGAAGAACCTTGAGCACATAGGCACAGGGGAAATCTTTCTGAACAGAACATCAATAGTTTGTGCTCTAAGATCATGAATTAGCAAATGGGACCTCATAAAATTACAAAGTTTTTGTAAGGCAAAGGACATTGTCAAAAGGACAAAAGGGCAACTGACAAATTGGGAAAAGATCTTTACCAGCCATACATCTGACAAAGCGCTTATATCCAAGATATAAAAAGAACTCAAGAAGGTAGACTCCAGTGAGCCAAATATCCCTATTAAAAAATGGAGTACAAGCCAGGCGTGGTGGCTCATGCCTGTAATCCCAGCACTTGGGAGGCAGAGGCAGGCGGATTTCTGAGTTCGAGGCCAGCCTGGTCTACAGAGTGAGTTCCACGACAGCCAGGACTATACAGAGAAACCCTGACTCAAAAAACCAAAAAAAAAAAAAAAAAAAAAACAAAAACAAAAACAAAAACAAAACAAAAAAAACCCAAAAAACAAAAAACAAAAAACAAAAAACAAAAAAAAAATGGTATACAGAAGTAAACGAAGAATTTTCACCTGGAGAATATCAAATGGCAGAGAAGCACCTAAAGAAATGTTCAACATCCTTAGTCATCAGGGAAATGCAAATCAAAACAACCTTGAGATTTCACCTCACACTTAGCCAGTCAGAATGGCTAAGATCAAAAACTCAGGAAACAGCAGGTGCTGGCAAGGATGTGAATAAAGATGAACTCTACTCAACTGCTGGTGGGATTGCAAGTTGGTACAACCACTCTGGAAATCAGTCTGGCAGTTCCTTAGAAAACTGGGCATGATACTACAGGAGGTCCCTGTTATACCACTCCTGGGCATATACCCAGAGGATTCCCCAGCATGTAATAAGTATACATGCTCCACTATGTTCATAGCAGCCCTATTTATCTAATATCCAGAAGCTGGAAAGAACCAAGATTTCCCTCAACTGAGGAATGGATACAGAAAATGTGGTATGTTTACACTATGGAATTAATTCAACTATTAAAAACAGATATGTAGTTCGTCAAAATATTGTTCCATTTTGTGTACTGTGATTTTCTTCTCTTGACTGTGCCATCTTATGCCAAGGTCATTTCCATTGAGAGAGAGAGAGAGAGAGAGAGAGAGAGAGAGAGAGAGAGAGAGAGAGAGAGAGAGAGCTCAGTAATATCATCTGAATATGACATAACAAGTTACACTAATTCAAGATACAAAGCCTTTTATCAAAGCTGGATGAGGCATCCTAGTGGGTACAAAAGGATAACAAGTGCAGGCTAAAGTTGAAGCCTCAGTTTGGTCATAATTTCAGCTGTTCCTGTACTGAAGAGAATGGGGCTAAAATGTTTTAACAAAGGTAAAAAAATATATAGAGCCTAAATTCCCTTGCATCTTATCTACTTATTCCTCTCTTCTCCCTCCCCCTTCTATTTGAGTATGTGTATGTACATACATAGGCTTATATTTTAGTAAATGTTTCAGCAATGTCTTTGCTATAAGCAAATGGAATACTTTTGGTGGTGGTGTTATTTTTTCTTTGCATCTTTCTGATGAAACTGATCTTCACTGAGAAGTCAAGTCTCATAGATACTCAAGATGCCATTGAAGGAGGTAGAATTCAATGCAAAGATAAATAATTCTTCAATATACTGTGAATAAGAGATTTAGTGCTTAGATCTCAATGGGACACTTATGTTAACAAACACTTATTAGTTCCTCACAGTGCCTGTCAATGCTTGGAAAAGGATTTGGAAAAGTGTAAGAGACAAAAGTTGGGTATGAACATTATGAAATTCTGTCTTCTATGTGAGACAAGGAGCTTGCATTGCCTGCAAGGACTCTATAAGAGTGAGCAAGAAAATTGTGGTCCAGATGGCAGAAGTGCTCATCAGGATTCACCTTTCCTAAGGAGCTATTGACATCTTATAGTGGGCAGGAGAGCAAAATCATTGTTTTGGGAAGGGGATATTTCAAATTAAGTGTCAGTGAATGGTCCCATACTCATGCATTATTGGATATTTCTAATTGGATATAATGGGTGATCGAGACAGGCAGACAGACAGATAAACATAAGGAAAGAAGAAAAGAAAGACAGAGAGAATGAAAGAAAGAAAAGAGAGAGAGAGAAAGGGAGGAAGGAAAGAAGGAAGGAAGGAAGGATGGAAAGAAGTAAGAAACTTGGGAAGGAAGGGAGGGTAAAGGAATAAATAAGTTCGAAGGAACAAATTGTGAGACAGATATTTGGGGGGGAGAATACAGGAAAAGCTGGAAGCAAGAAGGGGGAGGCATCGAAACTATTGTATTTTATGACATACATATATAACATTTTTAAAAATTAAATAAATATTTAAAGTTAATTCTATTTTCAGTATCAAACCCTCAATTTGGTACTCCAAATTGAGGTTTTGAATAAGTTCTTTATTTCTCTAAGTTTAATCGTTAATATACAAAATATATAATTACAATAGTTTTAATGTGTCTGTAATCTGAATCCATTGCTTTTGCCTGACAAAAAAATTTCCACTGCCTACTGCACTCAGCCTAGTAATGACAACAAATATGTGAATACTTGGTGAGAAAATATGCATTAACTCCTATGTCTCCACCTACAATAAAATTTCATGATATGTTATCATTGTGATAATGAATTAAAAAGTCAAGATTCACTAATAATAGGTAATTTAATAGAGGTCAAATTCAGACATTGAAAGATGTGACCAAACTCTGGCTGTTTTGTTTTTCATAACATAACAATTCTAGTAACCTGTCATTGTCTCAAGAGAAAACTTTAACATTTGAGAAAAGTCCTTATGTGTGCCTCTGCATGTGGAAACAATGTATTTCTCATGGTCCAGTTTAGGAGTCTTATGGGCAGCAACTATTGTCCTAAATGGGTTCTTACCTTTGGTTACCCTCTAAACTTGCCTAAATCAACACTCAATCTATTTTGCTTATTTGTATGAGTATTTAATGAAATAAAGAAAAATATTCCTTTGTTCCTATTTATGTCTGTTAACAACTGGCAAATGGTTACATGTACATTTTGTATATCTCATAACTTCATCGTGTATGTCTAATTTCACTCTTTGAAGTTTATATTCATACCCTATCATAAAACTTGAAAATATAAAACATGAAAGCATAGAAATAGTAATATTATCTGTCCATAGTCTCTGACCTATATCAACTAACTCCGTGGTTGAAACATTCACATAAAAAGAATAACATTTTGGTAACTTGAGCCCTAGAAATTGATTTCTTTAAGAAATACCATCCTAGTAGTAGAATGATCGATTAAAAGAACATGTCAAATAAAAGGTCATCTTCCAGAACAAGCATTATCTAAATTGCAAATTTTCTGATCTATTTGTCTATAAATTTTAAATCTGTTATAGGAAAGATGAAGACAGATAAAGAATTTCTCTCTCCTAAATTTTTGCAGAGTGAATAAATATATTTGTTTCCCTCAATTTCTGTATAGTATATAATTTTCTCTTAATGCAACTAAACACATATATTGACAACCAGGCTTTATGTGAAGGGCTGAGATATTGTTAAGAAATCAAAGTGTCTTCTATAAATTTGTGTATCTCTTACATAGTTTTAATATCATTGATAGCTTTTCACTTCTAAATTCTTCTGTTGATTTGAACTAGCTAACTCTAATTCTCTGCCCTGGGGCAGGGGGAGGCACTGTAATCAGAAATATGCTCATAATTCCATGTATATTTTTATTGTCTACTGTAACTTATATGTCAACAAATTGAATGAAAAATCTTAGTCCTGTCTGGTTTTAGCCATGAGCCCCAAGAGTAACTGTTCCTCATCTATAATATGCATATCCTTTCTGCACTGGCTGGTTTTATTTGTGTCAACTTGACAGAAGCTGGATTTATCAGAGAGAAAGGAGTCTCAGTTGAGGAAGTGCCTCCATGAGATCCAGCTGTGGGTCATTTTCTCAATTACTGATCAAGGGGGAAGGGCCCCTTGTGGGTGGTTCCATTCCTGGGCTGGTAGTCCTGAGTTCTATAAGAAAGCAAGCTGAGCAAGACAGGGAAACAAGCGAGTAAGAAATATCCTTCCATTGCCTCTGCATCAGCTCCTGCTTCCTGATCTCCTTGAGCTCGAGTCCTGACTTTCTTTGATAATGAACAGCAATGTGAAAGTGTAAGCTAAATAAATCCTTTCCTCTGCAACTTGCTTAGGTTGTGATGTTTGTACAGGAATGGAAACCCTAACTAAGACACCTTCATAACGGGATGCAGAATTAGCTTGACTTCCCTCTATGTTGGACTCATCTTCATTTGCTGAATTGTTTTTTTCTTTACAAATAATCTGTGGTACATGCTCTCAAACAAAGCCATCATGATATTCCTTGCCATAATTCTATTTAATCTAGACCATATTCATGATTTCATATGTTATTTATAGATTTGGTATTTTTCTGTTTGACACCAGAAACAAAAATAAAGTATTTTTAATGTAAAGCAAGATAATCAGCTTTAATAATGGGAAAAAAAAAACCTTTGTCACAAACTTAAATCTTCCAAATGCATATCTAAAATGTTTCTTATGAATGTAACAAGGAATCCAAATTCACCAATAATTTCTAGTTCTGTATTATAATTACTAGTATCATTCAGAATTACTCAGACTCAGGAATTTTTAAATTATCTCTTTTTCTCACAGTTTGCACTCTCAGCAAGTACTCTAACCCAAAACTTTAATGTGCCCATTTATCTTTATCTTTACCTTTATCGCCAATACTTCATCTAAGTCACACCTCTCTTACAAACTAAGAAGTTCATTTGTATTTTATTAACTTTAAATTAGATAATGCTACTTTGTATTAAACTGTTTCTATGCACCTGAAACTATTAAATATGACCCTACATTAAAAAATGTTTACTTTGCTCCAGAGACATGATTTGTTTTCATATTTTTTAAAGTGTCATTGGTATTATTAGATATTTAACTATTTTCTGTTATGCTGATTTGATGTATCCTAACCTAGAGGTCTATGTGAAAGATTTTATCCTTTTCGTGTTTGTGATTTCCTGACTTTCAGTGTCTCAGAAACAGCTTTCTTATTTGAAATAAGGAGGTTAATTCAGTGATTTTCTCCTCCTTGCTAAGAAAAGCATGCTTTATCCCATTATAGACACATGTGGCTCACACACAGCCAACACAGCTCTTGGTAACAGGGCTTGTTTTATCTTTTAGATCACCTCATAAACACTTTAGTTTACACAGCACTACCCATAAAAGTACAGGAACGTGCAGATTTTGTGTGTTTTCCCACACTTCTTGATATTAAGGTAAACAATTCTCATACAATAGATTCAGGAGGGCATCATTTTTTTAGAGTGTGTATTGTATGAAAGTCGATGCCTGAGTGTCAAATGAGGGACATCCCAAAGTGACTCCAGGCACTGTATCCAGAGGAGAGATACAGCTTTATTGAGACTTTCTCATGCTGGGATAAGCTTTTAGGTAGTGAAGCTGTCTTTAAGTAAGCTATATTCTGATGGTAGATCCCAACTACTATACTAGTTTACAAAAAAAATATTATGAAAGACATCATTAGCTTTCTATTAGTATTATTAACACTTCTATTTAGGGCCACAGCATTCTATGGCCAAGTTGATATTTCATACTGCAATTTTTCCTGCCTCATATTTCTCTAGTTCTGTCTTTCTGCATTTCTGTAAGTGCCTTTCTTTTGCTTTAGTATCAATTCTTTACAATTTTAATGATTGTTCTTCCCACATAAGAGAAAAAAAATGTTCTTATATTTCTACATTTTCTTTGCTTTGTTTGATATGATGTATACAAGTTCATTCTAGGCAGACGTAGCCCGAGGCTAGCATCACTTGGGTCTTCGCCTGTCAGGCTTTTGCCTGTACCCAGAGCCTGGGCAGCTCTGAGGGCCATTTGTGTCCCAACCCTGTCAAGGGTCCTTTGCCCTGCAGAATGATCAGCCTTGGAAAAGGTCCGCGCAGCATTCATCACCTTCGCTCCCTGTTGGAGAAAACTGGCAGCACCAGGTTCACAGAGACAACTCGAGTATAGCATTGCTTGGGGCAAGACAAACCAGAACTCCAAGGGCACCCAAGATGAGGGCAGCACATCAGCAATCTGTGCCAGGGGAATTCTAGTCATTCAGCTGTACGGAAATAGCCTTACAGGCTCACAGGAGGTTCAAGCACCAGCCAGGGACAACAAGACCAACTAACACCAGAGATGACCAGATTGCAAAAGGCAAACATAGGAATGTTACTAACAGAAATCAAAGAAATATGGCACTATCTGAACCCAGTTCTCCAACAACAGCAAGTCCTGGATACCCCAACACACCAGAAAAACAAGATTTGGATTTAAAAATCACTGGTCATGATGCTGTTAGAGGAACACAAAAAGGAGATAAATAAATCTCTTAAAGAAATACAGGGGTATATGTTTCTAGAACTTATGCTCAGCATCTTTATCTACCTCTCTTGTTTACAAATATTTTCAAAATTTTGGATTGAAAAATATTGTGATCCTGTCTTGATTCATCACAAGAGGAGCTGAACTTTGCTATTGTTTGTTTGTTTGAGGCATTTTTTATCCGATATATTCTTTATTTACATTTCAAATGATTTCCCCTTTCCTGGATCCCCCCTCCCCAAAAGTCCCATAAGCTTTCTTCCCTCCCTCTGTTCCCCCATCCACCCCTTCCCACTTCCCTGTTCTGGTATTTCCATACATGCTGCACTGAGCCTTTCCAGAACCAGGGGCCACTCCTTCCTTCTTCTTGAGCATCATTTGATATGTGGATTGTGTCTTGGGTATTCTACGATTCTAGGCTAACATCCACTTATCAGTGAGTGCATACCATAAGTGTTCTTTTAATACTGGGTTAGCTCACTTAGGATGATATTCTCCAGCTCCAGGCAATTGTCTAAGAATTTCATGAATTCTTTGTTTCTAATGGCTGAATAGTACTCCATTGTGTATATATACCACATTTTTTTATACATTCCTCCGTTGAGGGACATCTGGGTTCTTTCCAGTTTCTGGCTATGATAAATAGGGCATAAATGGAAGAAGGTGTTTGTTCTACGAAAACCACGACTAGAGAAGATGTGATGAGATTGGAAATCTTAAGCCCCAGCATTTTTCATGCAAGGCCCAGCCAGCATCTCTTCAGGGATTAGAGCATCTTTAGAAATTCATTACATAGAAACAAGTCTTAGGTGCCTGGAAGGAGTGGCCCACAACTGGAAAGAACCCAAACCAGAAGGATTAAAGATGGTGCCATTTGAACCACTTCATGTCTACTTTCCCCAGTCAGCACAACACAACAGAGATCTCAGTTTGTACAGGGGAAAAAGACAACCAGAGAGTCATCCACCCCAGATGGCATTTTGAGTTGCTTCCCAGGGAGTATACTGTGATCCAACTCACAGGAAACCTGAGGGCAATGTTACAGTTAGATTACAAATATTCAGATGAATGTGACTCAAGACAGGCTGCTATAAGAAAAGTTCTATATATAAGTCTAATGGCAACTAGAGAGAAAGCCTGGTTAGTAGAAACACAAATCGAATCTAAAAAAAAATTAAAAACAACATTACAGAAAAACATCAGCCCACACCAAAAAAAAAAAAAAAAGAAAGAAAGAGAGAAAGAAAGAAAAAAGAAAGAAAGAAAGAAAAGAAAAGAAAAGAAATGCAGGGGAATATGAATAATTTAGAAGCCCTTACAAAGGAAACACAAAAATCACTTAAAGAAATTCAGGAGAATATAGGTCAACAGATAGAAGCCCAAAAAGAGGAAATGCAAAAATCACTTAACGAAATGCAGGAGAAATTGAGTCAACAGGCAAAAGTCATGAAAGAGGAAACACAAAAATCTCTTAAAGAATTACAGGAAAACACAAACAAACAAATGAAGGAACTGTGCAAAACCATCCAGGATCAAAAAGCAGAAGTATAAACAACTGAGAAATCTAAAAAGAGAGGCAACTTTGGAGATAAAAAACCTTGGGAAGGAATCAGGGGCCATAGATACAAATATCAACATCAGAATACAAGAGATAGAAGAATCTCAGATGCGGAAGATACAATAGAAAACATGGACTCAACAGTCAAAGAAAATGCAAAATGCAAAAATCTTGTAACCGAAAACAATCAGGAAATCCAGGACACAATGAGAAGACCAAACCTAAGGATTAAAGGTATAGATGAGAGTAAAGATTAACAACTTAAAGGGCCATCAAATATCTTCAACAAAATTGTGGAAGAAAACTTCCCTAACCTAAAGAGAGAGATACCCATGAATATACAAGAAGCCTACAGAACTCCAAACAGACTGGACCAGAACAGAAATACCTCTCATCATATAATAATCCAATCCCCAAATGTACTAAGCCACAAAAGAATATTAAAGACAATAAGAGAAAAAGGCCAAGTAATATATATATATATATATATATATATATATATATATATATATATATATATATATATATATATATATATAAAACCTATCAGAATTACACCAGACTTCTCACCAGAGACCATGAAAGCTAGAAGATCCTGGGCAGATCTAATGTAGACTCTAAGAGAACATGAATATCAGCCAAGACTACTATACCCAGCAAAACTCTCAATCACCATAGATGGAGAAACCAAGATATTCCATAATAAAACCAAATTTATACAATATTTTTCAACAAATCCACCACTACAAAGGATAATAGCTGCAAAAACTCCAATACAAGGAGGGAAACTCCACCCTGGAAATAGCAAGTTAATAACCTTCTTTCATCAAACCCAAAAGAAGATATCCATTCAAATATAAAAATAACATCAAAAATGACAGGAAATAATAATCACTGTTCCTTATTATCTCTTAACATCAATGGATTCAATTCTCCAATAGAAAGACATTGATTAACAGACTGGACACATAAACAGGACCCTACATTTTGCTGCATACAAGAAACACACCTCAGTATCAAAAACAAACACTACCTTAGAGTAAAAGGCTGGAAGATAAGTTTACAAGCAAAAGGTCTCAGGAAACAAGCCAGAGTAGTCATTTTAATATCAGATAAAATTGACTTTCAGATCTGTATGACAAGAACGTCAAGACTCTGAAGAAGGAAATGGAAGAAGACCTCAAAAAATGGGAAAACCTCCCATGCTCATGGATCGGTAGAATCAATATAGTTAAAAATGGCCATTTTGCCTAAAGCACTATACAGATTCAATGTAATACCCATCAAAATCCCAACTCAATTCTTCACAGAGTTAGAAAGAGCAATTATCAAATTCATCTGGAACAACAAAAAACCCAGGATAGCTAAAACTATTCTCAGCAACAAAAGAAAATCTGGGGGAATCAGTATCCCTGACCTCAAGCAATACTACAGAGCAATAGTGTACAAAACTGCATGGTATTGGTACAGTGACAGGCAGGAGGATCAATGGAACAGGATTGAAGATCCAGAAATGAACCCACACACCTATGGCCACTTGATCCTCGACAAAGAGGCTGAAAACATCCAATGGAAAAAAGATAGCCTTTTCAACAAATGGTGCTGGTTCAACTGGAGGTCAGCATGCAGAAGAATGCGAATTGATCCATCCTTGTCTCCTTGTACTAAGCTCAAATCCAAATGGATCAAGGACCTCCACATAAAGCCAGACACTCTGAAGCTAATAGAAAAGAAACTGGGGAAGACCCTTGAGGACATCGGTACAGGGAGAAAGTTTCTGAACAGAACACCAATAGTGTATGCTCTAAGAGCAAGAATTGACAAATGGGACCTCATAAAATTACAAAGTTTCTGTAAGGCAAAGGACACCATCATGAGGACAAATCGGCAACCAACAAATTGGGGAAAAGATCTTCACCAATCCTACATCAGATAGAGGGCTAATATCCAATATATATAAAGAACTCAAGAAGTTAGACTCCAGAAAACCAAACAACCCTATTAAAAATGGGGTACAGAGTTAAACAAAGAATTCTCACCTGAAGAACTTCGGATGGCGGAGAAGCATCTTAAAAAATGCTCAACTTCATTAGTCATTAGGGAACTGCAAATCAAAACAACCCTAAGATTTCATCTTACACCAGTCAGAATGGCTAAGATTAAAAATTCAGGAGACAGCAGGTGTTGGAGAGGGTGTGGAGAAAGAGGAACACTCCTCCACTGCTGGTGGGGTTGCAAATTGGTACAACCACTCTGGAAAGCAGTCTGGCGGTTCCTCAGAAAACTGGGCACCTCACTTCCAGAAGATCCTGCTATACCACTCCTGGGCATATACCCAGAAGACTCCCCACCATGTAATAAGGATACATGTTCTACTATGTTCATAGCAGCCCTATTTATAATTGCCAGATGCTGGAAAGAACCCAGGTATCCCTCAACAGAAGAGTGGATGCAAAAAATGTGGTATATCTACACAATGGATTACTATTCAGCCATTAGAAACAATGAATTCATGAAATTCTTAGGCAAATGGATGGAGCTAGAGAATATCATACTAAGTGAGGTAACCCAGACTCAAAAGGTGAATCATGGTATGCACTCACTAATAAGTGGATATTAACCTAGAAAACTGGAATACCCAAAACATAATCCACACATCAAATGAGGTACAAGAAGAAAGGAGGAGTGGCCCCTGGTTCTGGAAAGACTCAGTGAAACAATATTCGGCAAAACCAGAACGGGGAAGTGGGAAGGGGTGGGTGGGAGGACAGGGGAAGAGAAGGGGGCTTACGGGACTTTCGGGGAGTGGGGGGGCTAGAAAAGGGAAATCATTTGAAATGTAAATAAATTATATCGAATAAAAAAAAATTGACTTTCAACCTAAAGTCATCAAAAGAGACACAGAAGGACACTTCTGGCTGGTCAAAGGAAAAATCACCAAGAAGAACTCTCAATTCTGAACATCTATGCAAGGGCACCCTCACTCGTAAAAGAAACTTTACTAAAGCTCAAACCACACATTGTAACTAACAAAATAATTGTGGGTGACTTCAACATTCTCCTCAATGGATCGATAAGGAAAACAGTAACTAAACAGGGACACAGTGAAACTAATTGAAGTTTGGGACCAATTGGATTTAATACATATATATGTATATATAGAACATTTCATCATAAAGCAAAAGAATTTACCTTTTTCTCAGCACCTCATGGTACCTTCTCCAAAATCAACCTTATAATTGGTCACAAGACAGACCTCAAGAAATATAAGAAGATCAAACTAATCCCATGCCTGCTATCAGATCACTATGGAGTAAAAGTGGTCTTCAATAGCAACAAAAACAACAGAAATCTCACATACACACAGAGGCTGAACAATACTCAATGGTGCCTTGGTCAAAGAAAAAAAATGAAAGAAATCAAAGACTTTTTAGAATTTAATGAAAATGAACCACAATATACCCAAATCTATAGGACACAATGAAAGCAGTACTAAGATGGAAACTCATAGCCCTGAGTGCCTCCAAAAAGAAACAGGAAAATGCATCCACTAGCAGCTTAATGGAACACCTGAAAGCTCTGGAACAAAGAAAACAGTTAATTAACACAGGAGGAGTAGAAGACAGGAAATCATCAAACTCAGGGCTGAAATCAATTAAGTAGAAACAAAGAGAACCATACAAAGACTCAACAAAACCAGGAGCTAGTTCTTTGAGAAAATCAAAAAGATAAATAAACCCTTAGCCAGAGGAACCAAAGGTCACAGAGACAGTATACAAATTAACAAAATTAAAAGTAAAAAGGGATATATAACAACAGAAACTGAGGAAATTCAAAAAATTATCAGATCCTACTACAAAAGCCTATACTCATCACAACTGGAGAATCTGGAGGAAATCAATAATTTCCTAGACAGTTACCACACACCAAAATAAAATCAGGATCAAATAGATCATCTAAACAGTCTCATAACCCCTAAGGAAATTGAAGGGGTCATAGAAAGTCTTCCAACTAAAAAAAGCACAGGACCATATGGATTTAGTGCAGAATTCTATCAGACCTTCAAAGAAGACCTACCACCAATACTCTTCAAACTATCCCACAAAATAGAAACAGAAGGAGCACTTCCCAACTCATTCCATGAAGCCACAATTATGCTGACACCAAAAACCACACAAAGATCCAACAAAGAAAGAGAACTTTAGACCAGTTTTCCTTATGAACATCAATGCAAAAATACTCAATAAAATTCTTGCCAACTGAATCCAAGAACAAATCAAAATGATCATTCAGCATAATCAAGTAGGCTTCATTCCAGGGATGGAGGGATAGTTCATTAAACAGAAATCCATCAATGCAATCCAGTACAGAAACAAACTCAAAGAAAAAAACCACATGGTCATTTCATTAGATGCTGAAAAGTAATTTTACATAATTTAGCATACTTTCATGCTAAAAGTCTTGGAAAGAACAGTAATTCAAGGCCCATACATTAACAGAGTAAAAGCAAAGTACAGAAAACTTGTAGGGAACATCAAACTAAATGGAGAGAAACTTGAAGCAATCCCAGTGAAATCAGGGAATAGAGAAGGCTGCCCCCTCTCTCCATATCTTTTCATTATAGTACTTGAGGAACTAGATAGAACAATTAGACAACATAAGGTGGTCAAAGGGATACAAATTGTAAAGAAAGAAGTCAAACTATCACTATTTGCAGATGATATGACAGTATACTTAAGTGCACAAAAAACTCCACCAGAGAACTCCTACAGCTGATAAACAACTGCAGCAAATTGGCTGGTTATAAAATCAACTCAAGCAAAGGATATACTCAAAGGATAAGCAGGCTGAGAAAGAGATTAGGGAAATGACACCCTTCACAATAGCCACAAACAATATAAAGTATCTGGTGTGACTCTAACCAAACTAGTCAAAGATCTCTATGACAAGAACTTCAGGTCTTTGAAGAAGGAAACAGAAGAAGACCTCAGAAAATGGAAAAATCTTCAATGCTCATGGATTGACAGGATTAATATAGTTAAAATGCCCATCTTGCCAAAAGCAATATACAGATTCAACATAATCCCTATCAAAATTCCAACTCAGTTCTTCATAGAGGTAGAAATGTATTCCCAAATTCATCTGGAATAATGAAAAACCCAGTATAGCCAAAACTATTCTCAACAGTAAAAGAAGTGTTGGAGGAATCAGTATCCCAGACCTCAAGCAATATTACAGAGCATTAGTGTTAAAAATGGAATAGAATTGAAGATCCAGAAATGAACTCACACACCTATGGTCACTTGATCTTCGACAAAGGAGCTGAAAACATCCAGTGGAAAAAAGATAGCCTTTTCAACAAATGGTGCTGGTTCAATGGGAGGTCAGTATGCAGAAGAATGCGAATTGATTCATTCTTATCTCCTTGTACTAAGCTCAACTCCAAGTGGATAACGGACCTCCACATAAAGCCAGACACACTGAAACTAATAGAAAAGAAACTGGGGAAGACCCTTGAGGACATGGGTACAGGAGGAAAGTTCCTGAACAGAATGCTCTAAGATCAAGAATTGAGAAATGGGACCTCATAAAATTACAAAGTTTCTGTAAGGCAAAGGACACTGTCAAATGGACAAATCGGCAACCAACAAATTGGGAAAAGATCTTAACCAACCCTACATCCAACAGAGGGCTAATATCCAATATGTACAAAGAACTCAAGAAGTTAAACTCCAGAGAACCAAATAACCCAATTAAAAATGCGGTACAGAGCTAATCAAAGAATTTTCACCTGAAGAACTTCGAATGGCTGAGAAGCACCTTAAGAAATGTTCAGCATCATTAGTCATTAGGGAAATGCAAATCAAAACAACCCTGAGATTTCACCTCACTCCAGTCAGAATGGCTAAGATTAAAAACTCAGGAGACAGCAGGTGTTGGTGAGGATGTGGAGAAAGATGAACACTCCTCTACTGCTGGCGGGAATGCAAATTGATACAACCACTTTGCAAATCAGTCGGTGGTTCCTCTGAAAACTTGGCATGACACTTCTGCAGGACCCTGGGCATATACCGAGAGGATTTTCCAGCATGCAATAAGGACACGTGCTCCACTGTGTTCATAGCAGCCTTATTTATAATAGCCAGAAGCTGGAAAGAACCCAGATGCCCCTTAAAGGAGGAATGGATACAGAAATGTGGTATATTTACACAATGGAATACTACTCAGCTATTAAAAATAATGATTTCCTGAAATTCTTAGGCCAATTGTGTTAACTGGAAAATATCGTCCTAAGTGAGGTAACTCATTCACAAAAGAGCACACATGGAATGCAGTCACTGTAAAGTTGGTATTAGCCCAGATGCTCTGAATACCCAAAACACAATTTACATATCAAATCATTCCAAAGAAGAAGGAAGGAGAACACCCTGGTTCTGGAAAGGCTCAGTGCAGCATGTATGGGAATACCAGAACAGGGAAGTAGGAAGGGGTGGATGGGGTAACAGGGGGTGGGAAGAAGGCTTATGGGACTTTCGGGGAGGGGGGCTCTAGGAAAGGGGAAATCATTTGAAACATAAATAAAGAATATATCAAATAAAAAAACTATCCTCATTCTTTTTACCTTCAAAAGACAAGATTTAATTCTTCTTTGTGACTGAAAAATATTATGTTGTATGTATACCCTAATTTTTGTCCAATTATCTCTGGATAAATTTTTCATAAATGTCCATGTCTCAGCTATTGTGAATACTACCACATTAATTAAATGACTTCTTGCATACTTCCTTTCCTACTAACTTGTACCTAAGAGTATTTCTGTGAGATTTTGTCCTCCCTTCCTCTTCCTATGTCTAATGAATTCTTGTGATTTCTTTGATGCTATGATGCAATTGTATTGAAACAGCACATGAAAGTGATTGAGAAAATGTTAGTTCTGTGAACATTCTCAAGTAAAAGTAGCAATTAGGGGAATCTTGAAGAGAATTCCATTTACCTGGGAAATTATATTAAATATAACTTTGACAGTTCATTTTTGTAAACTTGAAATGTAAGAGAAAAAAATTGTAATCATGTAATAATAAAATCAAGATTGTGATGTATAGCTGGAGCATTATTCTATCTTCTGTAAAACAGAGTATTACTTTTGCAGTGCCAAATATTTATTTTATATATATCATTGTTGAAAATAATTATCTGTGCTTTATCTTTACATTAGAGGCATGATTTCAGGATAATGACATTGCTCATTTACATTGTTGAAATCAATAAGATGTCATCTGTATGTATTATATAAATTGCTAGTCCTATATACCCACTGATTTTATTTTCCACAGTAAGGAAGACAGACCTAAGGAATAGCTTAGCACCTTGTGACTCCATGTGATTCAAGCTATGCATGCTCCCTCTTCTAATAATGTGCTTGGCACTCTGAGACCATTGCTTATATGTCCTGTACAGACACACCCATCTCTGATCAATGCACTGTAGTATACGTTATGATCAAAGGACTACCATCTGCATAAAATATCATGTACACTTCACACTGAACAATGGACTAAGCTTTTCTCTTCTGTTTAATGCCCTTTTATTGTAGATACATTCCTATGAACTGTGTTTTGCTTATGTCATTGTAGGAAGGTAGGAAAGACAATCTTTCCTACACTAGTTTTGCATGCATTTTCAGTAGGAGAAAATGTCTTCAAAGTAGATATTTTAGGGCGAGTTCACTTATTTAATACCTATGCAGAATTGGGTATGTATGTGGTTTAAATCAAATGCATTTTGGAAAGGCAAATCTGTGGTAGACAAGTGGTTAGATAGCCTAAATTTGCTTAATCAATATAGAGAACCAGAGAAACTGCACTCCTAATGAACAAACCATACATTGGAGCCCTAGAAAAAGAAACCACAAACAATAATTGGGGCTCTTAAGTAATTTCATTTTTGTGACTCACTGTCAATAGTCACAATACATTTCTTTCTAATGTGTTTAATTATTTTGCTTTAAAATTGCTACCTTGCAATACTCAGTAAACTTTATTTCAATACTTTTAATAAGAGGTCAATAATCTGTAAATACTTGGATCTTCACCACTGGTAATAGCAGTACATGATAAAGGATGACGGATATTCTTTTTTTTTATTTACATTGCAAATGATTTCCCCTTTTCTGGGTCCCCACTCCCCGCAAGTCCCATAAGCCCTCTTCCATCCCCCTATTCTTCCATCTACCTCTTCCCACTTCCCTGTTCTGGAATTCCCCTATACTCTTGCACTGAGTCTTTCCAGAACCAGGGCCCACTCCTCCATTCTTTTTGGACATCATTTAATTTGTGGATTATGTCCTGGGTATTCAAAGTTTCTAGGCTAATATCCACTTATCAGTGAGTGCATACCATGATTGATCTTTTGAGACTGGGTTACCTCACTTAGTATGATGTTCTCCAGCTCCATCCATTTGTCTAAGAATTTCATGAATTCATTGTTTCTAATGGCTGAATAGTACTCCATTGTATAAATATACCACATTTTTTGTATCCATTCCTCCATTGAAGGACATCTAGGTTCTTTCCAGCTTCTGGCTACTACAAATAGGGCTGCTATGAACACAGTGGAGCATGTGTCCTTATTGCATGCTGAAGAATCCTCTGGATATATGCCCAGTAGTGGTATAACAGGGTCCTCAGGAAGTGACATGCCCAGTTTTCTGAGGAACCGCCAGACTGATTTCCAAAGTGGTTGCACCATCTTGCAATCCCACCAGCAGTGGAGGAGTGTGATGGATATTCTTTATTCCAGCAATAGTTTGACGAGCATTTTTTAAAAACTATTCCTGGTGACTCATTCTTATTTTTGTTAGGACATGAGATGAGGTCAAAATGTTCATTTACTACAAACTCCACTCTTCGGAAGCCCTATGTGTGATGTTAATAACAATGGGTTCTGTTGAATGACATTCAAGTTATCAAAAATAAGGTTGAAGTTAGGATTCTTTAGAAACAAAGTAGCTCACTATATTTCACTTTGTTTTTCACTTGTTTGTTTGTTTTGTTTTCTTGCTCAGATATACTGGAACAGACAAAAATGAAGATTGATATATGTATATAATATGTATATACACATATGTATTTCATATATATATATACATATATATATACACACATATATATATATATATATATGGATGGTATATGCAAATATGAAATTCACCTCACCATTTTGGTATTAAATGAACATATAACTGGTTCTGTTCAAATAGAGTCAGGCCACTGTTTGTATTCCATTTCTTCTTAGGAACCCAGGTGCAACAGACATGTTCTAGTGCCACACATGCAAGTCCTTATGCAAACATATTTTAATATTACCCAGTGTACCCTCAGTCTTCAACAGGATTAAATTAGAATCAACACAATCTCCCATGACCAAAATTTTATTTTATAGCTATTGTAAGTCATTACATTTCACTAGACAATCAATTGAACAGTTTTCAGCCTAATAACAGTATTTTGCCAAGTATTATAAAATATTAGAAATACATAATTTCAATTTTCATAGCAATTTTTCTAATTTAAGTTTCTTCTCTAGTTTTAAAAGTAATGGAGAGCCATTAATTGTATCCTTGCCTCTGGCTTCCTTCCAGCCCTCCTTGAGCATTGCTGAAAAATAATATTCCTAATGGAGACACTTTTATTCTCTACCTCCTCCATCAAAACAGGTAATGAAGAAATGAATAAAGTTCAGAGGCAGTCCTGAGAATCAGCAAACTTTATTTTTAAGTCTCTCCTTTGGGGTTAATTTAAATATTACCAACCCTTAACTAACAGATTCCATTCCTCAATGATTCTTATAAGCATATTACTAGATAACTGAAAGCTATCTCTACAGCATAAAATATTTTATTAAATATTTTAATAACAACTAAACTAAACTCCTGCCAATTAATAAATATAACTCATTACTATTTAAATTGTGCCAGTTTTGGTCTTCTTAATACTCCAAGTAATATGAAATTCTTAAATAATTCTGGAATTTCGTTCAAAGGTGTAATATAACATTAATGCCTTAAATTTTACTTTTGAGCTTTTTTTTAGAAAAAATTAATATTTAAATAGTTTTCTCTCTAATAAATTTGAATGTTTGGCAGCTCTGTCATAATTAGTAGATGGCCTAGTCATATATGACAAAATATTGAAATAAAACAATGTATTTTCTAAATTGTTTTCTTATTAAATCCAAGTAGTGTTTTATGCTGTTAATAGAAACATTAACAGCAAAAGGAAAACAAAAAAATCACAGTTTATGTACAGCAAGTTGTTATTTCTAAAAATCTTGTCTCTGTGCCTTTTATTGAATAAGGCATACATACCAAGATGGATATGGCTTTTTCATAGTAAATAAGAATTGCAAACTTTCAAATTTCTGTTATTTCCTAAATTCTTTTAGCTTACACAAATAAAGGGATATATTTTCTCATGTAAGGTTTGAGACATGGTCAAATTTGAGTGAACCTAAACTTGTTTCAAATGTTGACCTAAAACTCATGCGCGCACGTGCACACACACACACATACACACACACACAATGATTTTTGTTTCCTAGAAATGGATTCACTCCTGAATTTAAATATAACTTTATGGATAACTTCCAGAATTCATTAATAAAGGCACTAATGTAAAATGATAACTAAACATCATGAAGATATTAAATGAAGATGATTTTGAAATATGTATTTATGTATTTTATGCATATTGCTTTGTTTGCATGAATGACTGAACACCAGAAGATATGTTATGGGCATTGTATCTAATTAAAGAGAGTTGTGAACTGCCATGTGAATGCTGGAATTAAGATCAGGACCTGTAGAAGAGGAACCAGTACTTTCAAGTGTTGAGGTAGCTCTCCAGCCACGGTGAGGGTTTTAAAACAGGTAATGATACTTAAATTTGGGCTAGAGATGGTCAATAGTGTCCTAGTGGCAGTGGAGAAAATTTATATACTTTTATTGATAATCATTCAAATTCCAGATATCATAGTAAAGATTAGATTATATTTCCTTAATATATGTGATACTATTCATTAAATTATTATAATTCATGTATCTTACAAAATTGTTGGTGAATTAAGAAAAATAAACATTGTAACTTCTTAGTAACATGACCTGTATTTTCTGGGTCCATTTTGATACAAAAGTCTCATCCACATGACCAATAGCATGATATATAGTTAATGAAATTTAGTTGAACTTTAGAATTAACAATTCAATACATTCTTCTGTACATTTCCTTGTGTGTTATTTTCATATCCGCACCATTATCATAACATTATTTTTTAAATTAAATCTCTTTCCCTACCATATACTTTTATAATTATAATGGTTTTACTCCTATTTCTAATAAATCTTCACTTCTAAAAGGTATATGGGATATTTAAATTATTTGAATGGGTTATAAAACCATGTTCATAATCTTTTACTCTATAAAATGCTTTAAAGTTTGAGATTTTTTCTCTTCTGTTTGTCTAAAACTATGATTACTGGAGGCACAAATTATTGATAAAAACAAACAAACCAACAAACAATAAACAAGGAAACAAGAAACAATTCACTCTCACCTACAATCATTGTGATAGTCCAGATATATAAATCCAACAAAATAATTGATGAGAACATTCTGAGCCATAATCTCTAGTGACATATCTACAAATTATCAGTAATCGAATCTATATATTCCTATTACAGTTTAAATGTAAAATTTTCCCCACTTGGTGACCAGCTTGTTCTGTGGTTTGGAAGGCTGTGGAGGGTGTAGTTAGAAGATAACATAGCTAGATGAAATCACTTTCTGGGAGGATGCCTTGTGTCACAACTTGGTGTTGTCATTAGGAAAGTTCTGTCACTTCCTCATCCACAAGTTGTAAGAAAGAGAGTCACCAGGTCTGCTGTGCTCTACTCACCTTCTCAATCCATGAGCCTAAATATACATTTCTGTTTTTGTTACACTTTTTTCAGAATGGCAATAACATTACATAAAACAGAAAATTTAGTACTAAGTGGGTCCTTTTTGTTCTTGTAAAAATATGATCCTGTGGTTCTGAGACTTATAGAATGAGTTTGAGCAAACAAGAATAAGAGTTTGAAATTTGGGTCTATAGAACTCTTAGAAACTTGTATCCCCACTTTGTGTACATCCTAACAGGAAAAAAGGAGAAAGGAATTTGAACAGAAATACAGTCAATGAAGTATATGCTCATGAAATTTCAGAGGGAAATAAAGAACTTACCCAGAATTTTAGTACAGATCACTTATATTACATTATAGCAACATATTTTTCTATAATGTGTTAATGTCCTAAGGACTTGAGAAGGCTGAATTAAAAAGTAATGGTCAGACTGTTTACTAGAAGAAAATTGCAGATAGCCTAAATTCTCAGCTAGGTATATTTAGTTCTCAGTGTTCATGGTCAGATTTACAGTGAATGAATGAAATATGGTACAATGAGATCCAATAAGAGGGAGGGTTGGTTGGCAAGAAAAAGAATATGAAGAACTTTGTGGCTGTGTATAAAATCTCTGCACAAACAGAGGTGACTGTTAAAGAGTTTTGCATAATTAAATAGAAACCTCCCACTATGAACTGAGATAATAAGAAATGTGCCTTGAAGGCAGTTTACCATCATCAAAAGCTCGGGGAAATAAAAAGCTAAATTCGTTGAAAAGAAGACTAATAAACAGAATTGCTTCAAAAATTCCTAAAAAAAAAGGGGGGGGGGGTTCCTCTGTCAAATCCCTGAAGCCCAGTAGTATCTAGCAGAGCTTGATTTCAGAATGGAGCTCATGAATTCACTGGTCATGAAACTGGGAATGCAGTCCTAAGGTGAGGAGCTGCCAGGAAATCTGCTGAAGGATGTTGAAGGGTTTAGGTGAAGCTGACTCAAGGTAGCATACCTGGATGATTCAGGTAGCTGACCTAAAGGAGCAAGTCTACATTGTAACCTTCTTGGTTCCACCAAGGAGGACCACAGAGAACACCAATTTGCAGTCTTTTATGGCTCCTCACTATGTTTAATTCGTGATTTGTTCCAAACATTCCTTGTAATTCTCCTTGCCTTCCCCCTTTATATGCAAATATCTATACTTTGCTAATTCATTATAAATTAGAGATAAGAGACTTTATTTTTCTATTTTTGATAGTTACTCACAGGTAGAAGATGGGAATGAGACTGGGATGAATCTTTGTATATTTTTAAAAGTATTTGGAACTGGCCAGATGATAATATTTGAAATTAAAATAAGTAGGTTTGTCATTATGTGATAACCATGGGCCAATGGGGACAAGAGGGACATTATGTTTAGAATACAAAATATTCCTCACATCCTTATATGTTTAACTACCCAGCTTCGAAATATTAAAAAACAAAAAACAAAAAATAGGAAAATACATTTTTGCATTTAGATATGTGACTTTTATAAGAAGTTATGCCAATTATGATAATAATGTTCCTTCCAAAAAAAGGCTGTAAAACAAGAACCAGAGCTGGAAGTATGGACCACCTCCCTTGCAGATATAGGTCATGGGGGGTCCATGATATTCCCCAAATAACATTAGGTATTGCTGTTGTTTTTCATTGCTGCCAAGAATTTGAAGTCAATAAGGTTCTATTTCTGAAGATACTATATACCTCAGATCAGACCTTGTTCCTACAGGTTAGGCTTGGATTAACCTGGAAGTCACCTCCCTGAAAACTAGCTCTCAGTATATCTAAATTGTGATGAAGGCTACTAAAGGAGAAAACAATCAACAGACCTAGCAAGCTATAAAACCCATAAACCACAATAATCAGCCCAATGGTCTTCCCAATGGTGTAATAATGGCATTTATATCTTGGGAACAATGAACAGTTGTACAATTGAACATAAGGTCTTCTCAACAAGAAAGAATTGATATTTAACACTGTAAACCTAACACCGATGGCCATGGAAGTACAAACTTTGTTTTTACAGCATTGAAAACCACAAGTATAACAAAACAAATCAACAAACCCAAACAAATGAACAAAACCTGAACAACAAACCAAATTACAAAGAAATCCAGAAATTTAGAATAAAATATAGAATTAAAGGCTTCTAAAAGTCTGGGAGCTTTTACTCAGAACTATCATTTCTACTCATATCATTTTAAGTTAGTAAACTTTTATCCCTTTTCTCATAGTACTAAAATTCAATTATGAATGAAAGTTTTGAATAGTGTGGACTTAAAATTCACCACTTTAGCAATCCTTAACAGACATAGGATCGATTTGATGTGATGTTTTATGAAAGTCCTACACTCAGAGAAATGCCATTGCTAAACCTCCTCTTTAAATGTACTTTTATTAATTTTCTTTTTTGTCATTTTATTATTATTAAACTTCAAAAGAAAGGGATTTTTTAAAATGGCCTAAGCCCCTGTTCTCTAACTCTCAGCAATCCGTACCCTGACGCATTTGCCAGAATCAACTATGACAAAGTGAACATTGCAGATGCTTAAAAGTATGGCAGCTTGGGCAAACAAAAGAACAACAAATGAAGAAAAGAGACATATGGTCAAAGGGTTTCCAACACCTCTGACATATTTTAGGCTTTCTAGAGAGTTATACACGTTGCAGGATGTTTTGGGTAATTATGAAAATACAAACCTACCTTTTGATCTCTGAAGATCTTTTTAAATTTTTTTATTCGATATATTTTTTATTTACATATCAAATGATTTCCCCTTTTCTGGACCCCCACTCCCCGAAAGTCCCATCAGCCCCCATCCTTCCCCCTGTTTTCCCACCCAACCCTTCTCACTTCCCTGTTCTGGTTTTGCCCTATACTGCTTCACTGAGTCTTTCCAGAGCAAGGGGCCACTCCTTCGTATCAGATATATTTTTCATTTATATTTCAAATAATTTCCCCTTTCCTGGATACCCACTCCCCTAAAATCCTATAAGCCCTCTTCCCTCCTCCTGCTTCCCTGTCCTGGTATTCCCCTACCCTGCTGCATTGAGCCTTTCAAGGACCAGGGCCAATCCTTCCTTCTTCTTGGACATCATTTGATATGTGAATTGTGTCTTGGGTATTCTGAGCTTCTGGGATAATATCCACTTATCAGTGAGTACATACCATGTGTGTTCTTTGTGACTGGGTTACCTCACTTAGGAGGATGTTTTCCTGTTCCACCCATTTACCTAAGAATTTCATGAATTCATTGTTTTTAATAACTGAGTAATATTCCATAGTGAAAATACACCACAGTTTCTGTATCCATTCCTCTGTTGAGGGACATCTGAGTTCGTTCCAGCTTCTGACTATTATAAATAGGGCTGTATGAACATAGTAGAGCATGTGTCTTTATTACATGCTCAGAAATCCTCTGGGTATATGCCCAGGAGTGGTATAACCAGGTCCTCTGGTAGTATCATGCCCAGTATTCTGAGAAACTGCCAGACTGATTTCCAGAGTGGTTGTACCAGCTTGAATTCCCACCAACAGTGGAGGAGTGTTCCTCTTGCTCCAAATCCTCGCCAACGCCTGCTGACTCCTGAGTTTTTGATCTGAGCCATTCTGACTGGTGTGAGGTAAAATCTCAGGGTTTGTTGATTTGCATTTCCCTGATGACTAAGGATGCTGAACATTTCTTTAGATCTGTCTCAGCCATTCGATATTCCTCAGGTGAAAATTCTTTGTTTAGCTCCATACCCCATTTTTTAATAGTGTTGGGTGGCTCTCTGGCATCTAACTTCTTGATTTCTTTGCATATATTGGATATTAGCCCTCTGTTGAATGTAGGGTTCATAAAGATCTTTTTCCAATTTGTTCCTTGCCCTTTTGTCCTACTGACAGTGTCCTTTGCCTTAGAAACTTTGTAATTTTATGAAGTCCCATTTGTCAATTATTTATCTTAGAGCATAAGTTATTGGGGTTCTGTTCATGAAATTTTCCCCTGTGCCCATGTGCTCAAGGATCTTCCCAGTTTCTTTTCTATTAGTTTCAGTGTATCTGGTTTTATGTGGAAGTCCTCGATCCACTTGGACTTGAGCATAGTATAAGGAGATAAGAATGGATCAATAAGCATTCTTCTTCTTGCTGACCTCCAGTAGAACCATCACCATTTCTTGAAAAGGCTATCTTTTTTCCATGGTATGGATTCAGCTCCTTCTTCAAAGATCAAGTGACCATAGGTGTGTGGGGTAATTTCTGGGTCTTCAATTCTATTTCATTGATCTACCTGCCTGTCACTGTACCAATACCATGCAGTTTTTAACACTATTCCTCTGTAGTACTGCTTGAGGTCTGGGATACTGATTACACCAGAAGTTCTTTTACTTTTGAGAATAGTTTTATCTATTCTGGGTTTTTTGTTATTCCAGATGAATTTGAGATTTGCTCTTTTTAACTCAATGTAGTATGAGTTGGGATTTTGATGGAAATCGCATTGAATCTGTATATTTCTTTTGGCAAGATTGCTGTTTTTACTATATTAATCCTGCCAATCCATGAGCATGGAAGAATTTTCTATCTTCTGACATCTTTTTTGATTTCTTCAGAGTTCTTGTCATATAGATCTCATCAATCTATTAAACAAATTAGAAACAGAAGGCACACTACCCAACTCATTTTATGAAGCCAAAATATCACTGATACCAAAATCATACAAAGATCCAACAAAGATAATTTTAGACCAATTTCCCTTATGAATATCGATGAAAAATACTCAATAAAATTCTTGCCTACTGAATCCAAGAATACATCAAAACTAATGATCAAGTAGGCTTCATCCTAGGGATGCAAGAATGGTCTAATAAAGTGAAATCTATCAATGTAATCCACTACACAAATAAACTCAAAGAAAACAATCACATGTTCATTTCATTAGATACTGAAATGACAAAATTCAGCATCCTTTCATGTTAAAAATCTTGGAAAGAACAGGAATTCAAGATCCATACCTAAACACAGTAAAAGTAATATACAGAAGTCCAGTAGTCAACATCAAACTAAATGAAGAGAAATTTGAAGCAATCCCACTAAAATTAGGGACTAAACAAGGCTGCCCTCTCTCTCCATATTTATACAATATAGTACTTGAAGTTCTAACTAGAGCAATTAGACAACAAAGGGAAGTCAACGGGATCAAAATTGGAAAGGAAGAAGTAAAATTATCACTATTTGCAGATGATACAATAGTATATTTAAGCAAGCCAAAAAACTCCACTAGAGAACTCCTACAGCTGATAAACAACTTCAGCAAAGTGGCCATGTATAAAATCAAGTAAATCAGTCACCTCCTATATTCAAAGGATAAACAGATTGAGAAAAAGTTAGGGAAATGACACTCATTACTATAACCACAAACAATATAAGTACCTTGGTGAAATTCTAACTAAACAAGTGTTCTCTGAAGTTCAAATGAGCGTAGGTAAAAGAAATGAAGCCTAGTAAGTTGTTTATATTGTTCAACAAACATTCAAACTATATGCCAACATTGACTGGCTCAACCAAACTGGCAAATTTGACATAGCTGATAAAAAATTTGAAGAAAATCTGTAAGCATTAATTTATTAGTAAAAAACTTATAAATATATTTATTTTATTCTTTAATATTTTCTTCAGGCACATATGTATGTGTAATTAATTTTAATCAATTGCATTTATCCTTTTTCCTTCATCACCCCTGCTCATGAAGAAGATGATAAGTTTTATATTCATTCCAAAGAATTGACATTCTACATTAATATCTTTATGTTTGAGTATATTTCCCACTGATTATATCTTGAGTAGATTTTACAAACATAGGTGACTGGTTATTTAATGGAATATGAGCAACTTGTCAGTGCCCACTGCACTGAACAAGTGTCAGTACTTTGTAACCAGTACCTGCTAATATATTTACTCTCATGAAAGGGTGAGGAAATAAAGGCAAACATTAAATACCCCTCATCAAAGTGACTTCTCTTTGCCATAGATGGAGACCATTATGGAGAACCACAATCTATCAAAATACAGATTTGTGGATCCCACGCTCAGTGTATTTATATAACTGTAAAACAACCACTGCATCCCAGTCTTTAAAAAAAAAAGCCTTTGTACTATAGGGGGAAGAATGATTTTAAGAGCCAGCGGATCAGAGGATCTGCTGGGAGACCATGTCTCCGAGAAATATCAGAAGATACAACCACAAATTCTCACCATCGTGGCTGAATAAACATGGCTGATCAAGGCCAGAACAATAAACATGAGAAAGCAGATCCTGAAAAGACCATGGATCCGCTAATGTATACAAAGAAGTCCAGGCAACAGAAAAATGCTTAGGGTTTATGAGTTTGATTCTATTTTGAAATAACATTTTTTACTTTATATATATATATTCATTGTGGAAAAATATTCCTGGTTCTTTTTCTTAAATAAATTAGTATTGATTCCACATAATGTTTACAGAATGATGTAAATAGATCCTTATGAGCTGTTTCTCTTCTCCCTATAAGCCTCAATAAGCTATAGGTTACTCACTGGAAGTGTGTATTTTTGTGTATCTTTAAATGGCTGGCTGTTTCCTGACATTCGTCTAAATGTGTGCTATTATTTTTACTTATTTGCCTATTGTCCACAAGCTCCTTACTCTGCTGTAAATATCTTTCTTGATAGTACATACAGGCTTTGCCAGTCTTTTTCTGTCACTGTGCTTTATTTATATGTCTTAAATTTTCTTTAAAATTACCTGTTAGGTTTAATAGCGTGACCATAGATGAAATGCCCTACAATGGGAGAGGAAATTTGTAGGAACCACCTCCAGCAGAAAGAGAGGGTATCAAGCAAGGGGTGGTATTGCCATCCCACAGTCATCACTGTTCTTTCTGAAAGAATTCCAGGATGCAAATGGAGAGGAACCTGAGGAAAAGGAGGTCCAGCTATAGGCCCAAAGTGGGATCCAGCTCAAGGGGAGGTCCCAAGGCCTGACCTTGTTACTGAGCCTAGGAGTCCTCACAACTCCCTAGAACCCACAATGAAATTTTAGATTACCTAATCCTTCTAGAGAGTCTCCTGCTTCCATAAAGAATGTCTGCTTGCCTTTATCTGGGGTCATCATTCTAGAGAATGATCAAGTCCTGCACACTAGATGTTTCTGCAGAATAAACATTCTTTGTTTAAAAAAAAAAAAAGTGAAGACCTAGCATGACTGCCCTTTGAAAGACCCAACAAGCACTCGAAGAGTTAGATGCAGATATTTGTACCCAAACAATGAACAGAAGCTGCTGAACTCTGTGGTTGAATTAGAGAAAAGCTGGAAGAATCTAAGGAGGAGACAAGCAGTCTCAATTAACCTGGAACACTGAGATCTATCAGATACTGGACCACCAACCAGGCAGCATACACCAATGTACAATGCCTCCAACATATGTACAGCAGAGGAGTGCTGGGTCTGGGTTCAGTCAGAGAAGATGCACCTAACCCTCAAGAAACTGGCAGTGGCAATGGAGTTTAGAGGTTTAGTGGTGTTGGGCATCCTCATAGAGACAGGGAGTAGTAAGGAGGTATGGGATGTGGAACAGTCAGAGGGTGGATGAGGCAGGGGCAATAAATACTGGAAGGTTAAAAAAAAGATTAAATAAACTTAAAAAAAACTACCTGTTAGGATTCTTTATTTTACTTGCAAAAAAAAAAATCAAAGTACTAAATACAAAGAAAAATGAAAGAGAAGTAAGTAATATTTAAGGCAAATGATTGATGGCAAATTATTTAACTATATTGATTAGTAATGACTGTGTTTCAAAAATCTCTATAATTATTTAATTAATAACTGAAATAAATTGAATTGAAAAATGTTTTCAATACATTTTTTTCTAGCTTTATTTCCATTAGCCAGAGAAATCTTTTTTAAGGTAAAATATAGTATTTTAACATGAAATACTTGACATGATATATTGATTTTTATGTAAAAATTAAAATGGCTTATCTTTGTAGACAACATATAAAATATTTTTATTAATTTTATTTCATGTATTCATGATATGTTTTAACTTTTGTTCTACATGTATAAAATAAAGTGAATAAAATAAATGCGATTATCAATGATGTTATTCAAAATTGTCTTAGATCATTTTCAGAAATGAAACTATATACCTTATGGTTAAAAATATTACAAACCTAATGAAAGAACCCTAGAGAATGATGTGACCATATTTCAGAACTTTCCCACAGCTACAATATTTTGAGAGACAGAAGACAATGACATTCTCAAAATTAACATGTGTCTACCAGTCCCTATCCCTATCTGTAGCTTCTACCTTGCAACATGTGATTTTATTTGAGAGAGCGAATGGACCCAAGTGCAGTAGTAACCATTCCTGATGAGATAGTGATGGATAGGCCACAGTTAAGACTGATAAACAACTACAGCTTCAGACTTCTGAAGAAAGACTTACAGGAGTATCATAGGAACTAGCAATAAGGTACAATCAGTTAAACTTTCAGACAAGGCAGCACAAAGGCACTATTTTATCCTACCCTAAAAGCAAGCAATTTAGGGACTGGAGAGGTGCCTCAGCAGATAAGAGCATGAATTGCTCTTAAGGACGAGACCAAACTCCTAGCAGAACATCAAGTGGCTCATGACCAACTCTGATTAGAGCTGCAGATGATCCTATGTCTAGGCCTTGTAAGCACCTGCACATGCACACACATACACAGAGTCAGGTTGACAGATTTAAAAACATAATGAATGTTTTAAAAGGGCAGCCAGTTTCAAGGGGTTAATTTTATTTCTGAGCCAACTACAAAAACAAACAAAACTACATAAAAGTTTGCAAAAGATAAGATAGGAAATGGTTCATTTTGCCTCTAAATAAGTCAGGCAGGCTAGTCATGCCAACACAAACCTGTAATCTCAGCATTTCAAAGACAGAAGCTGAAAGATCTTAGGATAGACAAGGACACAAGCAAGACCCTATTTAAACAGAAAAATGAAAACAAGGTAAAGAGTGAGGGCAGAATATAGGGACAGAAAGGAGGGAGAGGAGAGGAAGGAGAAGGGAAGGGGAGAGAAAGGTTTATTTCTCAAAATAAAAAGTAATTTTCTGCAACATTTTAATACATTAGACTTCATTATTATCATTTAAATTAACCTTTTAGTACTCTTGTATTTATTTATCAAGTAAGACATGAAAAGATTAAAGAACATAAAATAGCAAACTATTGAAATTTCCAATGTTACTAGCAGAAATAAACACAATTAAAAGACTGGAATAAATCTCCATTTGAAATGCATGCTGTAATAAAATGATACTATTTTCAGTTATGTTTTTTGCCTTAACAATATATTGATATCATTACTATACAATTTTATATTAGGTTTTGTGATATTTACTTATATAGACATACTAAAATAATCAAACCTATTTTTAACCACTAAGAAATTTGTTTTTTGGAAATATTAATTCAAATATAATGAGTCTTTTTTAGGCATTATTGAATATTATTTTCATATTAAAATATTACTTGAAAGGGGGTTTTATATTTAAACCATAAATATAGCTTTTTACTATGGTTTAATTATAATAGTATCTGTTCCATAGAGTCAGTGGGCTGAATATTTACTTCATTTTCAGGGGCTGGAACTACATTGAGAAGTGATGGAACATTTAGGACAGGGGACTTTGTAGAGGAAGTATTCAACTGGTGGTGTACTGTCAAAGTTTTACCTGTTTCCCTTCCTACTTTTCTGCTTCCCATCCACATGGGCAGTAGTCAGTAGTAAGTAGTCAGTGCTAGACACTGCCCCTGCAAAGATGCTGATCTCACCAAAGGCCTAGTATAGACATAACCATGCCCTAAAGACTGAACCTTTAAAACTATAAGATAAAGTAAGCCTTTCTTCCATATATTCCAGATTTATTTCAGCAAAACATGCTGATACAGTGGAGAAGAGATAACTAAAGAGTTCATAAATCTCCAAATTAGTTAAAAGATGGATTCTGTACAACCTACCAGTAATGTTTTAGTCAAAACTATTAGGCCAACCAATATTTAGAAGATGGAATATTTCTACAGTAAATTAATCAAAATTATATAGTCTTATGTCTATAAACCAATATGAACTTCAAGTACATATTTTAGGAATGTGCTCTTGTACAACGAAAAAAGGTGAGAAATAGCATATTTTAAAAAGTTGACTTATAAATATTGAGCTAAAATGTTTTACCTGTCTTATATTCCTTTTGCCTTAAATAAAGCAGGTCTTTGTAATTCTGTCTGAAATGATTATTTTTAATATTTATTAAGCAGTTTTCATTTACTTTTTCATTTATTATGATTGATAGGGTTGGACTAAAGGTATGTGCCACTGCAGCCCAGCTTAGGTTTTCATGTATTTTTGAAACACTAAAAATTGTTTGACATAATTTTCTTGAAAATAAATCACTTTTCAGATCCTGCTTCATATTTCTACTTCAATTTTTGTTCTTATTGAAATTTGATTCTAGAAAATTATTTTTCTGTCAACGTGTTTTCTACTGATAACCATCATGGTATGTAGTAGTTAGCATGCTTAACTGTCTAGCTGTAATATAAATAGAATAAATCATTCATATTTTAATCATATTTCTTTCTTTAAATTTTATATGTATTGAGGTGTTTGCCTCAATACATATCTGTTGTATGTTAAGGTCTACTGTCTAGGATATGCAGAAGAGAACATCTGATCCTTTGAAACTGGAATTACAAATGATTATGAGCCAGCATGTGCATGCTGGTAATCCAACCTAGTTCCTCTAGAAATGCAGCCAATGCTCTTAAATGTTAGTCCATCTTTTCAACTCTTATTTAAGCATATTATGTACATACACATACATGTACATCATATATATATTTATATATGTCTCTTATCTGCAGTAATAAAATAGGTGCTTGCAAATTGCTGTATAATGTTATAAAGTAGTGTGCATTAAAAAATATAACAAAACACAGCACATACATACACATTTACATATACATATACATATATATCCTCAAGAATATTTTAATTGGTTACCTATTAGCAAACATTTTAAAAAATACTTTATTTTGTATATGGAATTAAAATTTTTTATATAGCCATAAACAATCTTTGAGGTAAGGAATAGTTTTTACAAGTTTTTAACATTTCTGAAGATAAACTTATTATATACTTGTTCAAATAGCCATTTCCACATTTTTTAATTCTGTGACTCTGAGTTCATCTCAAGAATGTGCACAGTTTAACATTTCAAATTAATCCCAATGTTCTTTTATTGCAGACCATATGTTCAGGCTCTCAGATGCATATGAATTGAGCTTATATATTTCAAAAGGAAATGAAGACTATCACTTTATATTACTTTATAATAAAATTTAAAGCTCTGCCATCAATTCCTTTGTATGAACTGAAAATCATTTTAGCAGAAGATTTAATTTCTTAAAAGTAAAACAGCTTTGCTATTCATGATATATTTGAATTTATTACAATTAAAGAATTTAATAAGAACATGCAATTATTTTTCTAGAATATATTCTAAGTGGTTATGTTATTAGGTTAAGCTATTAGTGTTATTAGGGAAAATGTAAGTTGTTGCATCATTTATTCGTTTTGAATCTTACTGTGTAAATTGCTAGATGAACATGTTCATTTCAATTTTCAAAGCTTATGTCTCTTATCTGCTATAATAAAATAGGTTGTAAATTACTGTATAATGTTATAAAGTAGTGTGTATTACAAAATACAATATAAATATAATAGGAATAGAATATAATTTCTCATGAAATAATATGTTTAGCTTTGGCTCTCTGCATCAGGTATTTAGTGAAGCCTCTTTGATGATATTTATGCTAGAGTTCTGTCTGCAAATTTAAGAAAATATCACTAACAGAGTCAGGGGTGAACTCATCATAATACCTATTAAAAAGGTGGTTATTGCCAACCAAGGAGTGTACAGGGAGCGATCCCTGTCTCCAGACACATACATAGCAGAAGATGCCCTTGTCTGACATCAGTGGAATGGGAGGCTCTTCATCCTGTGGAGATTTGATGCCCCAATAAAGGGGGATGCTGGAGCAGTGAGACAGAAGAGAGTGAGTGTGATGGGAAGCATCTTCATAGAGGCAAATGGGAGGGAGAAGAGGGCAGGTGTGGGATGAGGGTTTTGTGGAGGCATAGCCAGGAAGTGGGATATCATTTGAGATGTAAGGGAATCAAAAAGCTGGTTATTAGGAAACTACACATATATATCAAATATAGTACCTAATATATTTAGTTAGTTGGAAAAAAACTTTAAAAATAATTATAAGGATAAAACAAGAGCAAACTGTCACTGAAATCAATATCCATGTGTGCAACTCAACTCTATGTTGTTGTGATTAGTCACTATGTTAGCTGAAGAGAAGCAAAGATCTTGCTGCCTGAGAGTTTCAGTTAATGATCATTGGTTTCATTGTTTCTGGGCTTGTGCTGAGGTGATGTGAGTGAAAACATAACATTGGAAGGATTCAATAGAAAAAGTTGCTCACTTCATGTAGATTGAGAAGCATAATGAATGAGAAAGAAAATGAATCAAACCAATAAAGCCAGATTTCTATGACTTTCTTCCTCCCATGACATCACACCTACTAAAGCTTCCATGTTTCACAATCAGGTAAATCAACTGGCAATTCAGTTTTCAACACAGGATCCAACCATAACAGTGGTTAATAAAGAAAAGAAAGTAAAGCTAGGAAATGAAATTAATATCCCTCAGTCAACAAGAGACAAAATAATTGATGAAAATAAATATATATATATATGCTGTCTTGAATTTGTTCATACAATATTTATCTTTGAGGAGGTGGGCTTCAGATTGTCATGAGAGTATAAGGTAGGCTTTTTTTATTCTTGATTCAGCTAGAGGTAATAGGAATATGTTAACTTTTTATAAAAATAATTAATGGAGATGAATGATGCACTTTTCTGTAAGAAAATATTATTCTTGGTTTTTAAAATTAACTTACAATTTTAGGCATCTCTATCAAGTATATAGATTGATAGCTCCATGTCTATAGTGTAGTCTATCATTAGAAACTATTCATAAACCTGTAATCATTTTTTGTCACTGTGTTTTCTCTCTGACAGGGACAACAACAGCAATCATGTTGTCCTTTTCTCAGAGTATTAGCATGCTTTATCTCATCTGCATCTTCCCCCTCTCAGTCTCTATTTGTCTTTTCTCACAAGTCTAAGTTCTCATTTCTTTTCATCCCTTTCTGTATGCTTTGTATATTTTATTTTTAGCTAGTCTTCTGTATAGTTTTGGTCTCTCTCATTAGCATATGGAAACAGCAACAAGGAGCTTCTCAAATTTCACTTTATGGACCTTTGAATATATAAGCATATGGTTTTTATCAAATCTTTGATCCCTTTTCTTTTTTTCTACCTGATGGATTTTTCTCTCTGTTCAATGGAATGTATGCCTCATCACCTCTGCATTTCACTAATAAGAAACTAAGCAATTTGGAGTGGAAATTTTTTCTTTAATTGGGGACCCAGTTATATCATGTGATGTTTTTGACTGGAAACTGTCTTATGAGAGTCTGTTTTGCTGAAGCATACACATGAGAATATGTTTTGCTGACAACAGACACATTGTGTTTTTCCCAAAGCTACCTGGTGAAAAGGCATGTGATCTTTTGCTGGAGTGATGCTTGGAAGGACACATGATGTTTAGAAAGATTTTAAGTATAATCCAAGAGACAGTGGAGTAAGTTATGACATTGGTTCACATTTCTGGTTTTCTTTAGGCTTTTCTGACTCTAGTCTTTGCAGAGGACACTCTGGCATTGGTTCACCTTGCTTCCTTCTCTGGTCTTACTTTGTAGAGAGCAATACACCTAATAAATTCTGGTGGTTTTCCTGATACCTCTTGCCACTTCAGTGTGCTCATGCAGATTGTGGAGCCTTGTGGTTTCCTCTGGATCAAGCATATCCATGTTTGGTGTTTTGCTAGTGGACTGGACTACAGACAATGACGATTAGAATGGCCCCAACTATCTACTTTGAAACAGGTCCAGGTATCCCTTTTCCTATTAGTCCCCTATTATTGGTTGCTGGTCTACAACAAAGGTTTAAAAGTTTAAGGACCCTTATTTAAGTAGGTTCTGAAAAATATAAGACTACATCAGTTTTTTCCTTCATGGTGCTCCTTGGAAATATTTTTCTAAAATGTTCCAGTAATTTCTTGGGTATCACCATTTAATAACCACAGGAATGCTGAGAGTTTAGAAGTTTCAAAACATTCTCACCATCAGCATCTGAAATACTATATGTTGGTGTAGGCCAGAACTTGTTTCAATAATGTTCTCTCCTCTTGGCCAATTAGTTGAGTCTATGCAGAGCTCAAAGCTGCATTATATCTTTCATGCAATATGCAAGCACTTGTGTAGTTATATACTGTCATATTTTTATTCCAATTTTGCAAATCTAGTTCAAAACCAGTTTACTAAAGATTAATAACCTTTTACTTTTTGCAACATAATCCTAGATGTACTGTTGAATGGTCTTTCAGAATGCACACAGGGATACTTTGTTTTCTTTCCTGTGAGTAGAGTTATTTCACATTAGTTAATGCAAATTGCTATAGTTTATTTTCTCCTTATAATTTTAGCTTCAACATAACACTGACTAAAGTAGTAAGTGGAAACTTCAGTAACTTCCCTCAAACAGCTGAAACTTGAATTAGTTTCAAAACCTCAAAGTCCTGTCCTTTCCCACTTTTCTTTTAAAAGTCTTTTGCATTTTTTATGAACTTAAGCATAGGCAAATAATCATCTCCATATCGTGATTTTCCCCTTTGCATAAAACTAACCATATTGAAATCACTGGCCAAAAGTGAACATAAACTTAGAAAACATTTCTCTAAAAATCTATGGTCTAGTTTTCAACTCACAACAATGCCCAAGAGCTGATCTTGTACTCCAACCCCATCCCCAACCCCTCCCACACTCACAGTCATTTTTACTCACAGGTGGAGGTCTGCCACAGCAAGGCTCACAGATCAGGTGCTCCAGATTCCCTCCTATACCCAGAAACAGTGTGACCAAGTGAATTCCAACATAACCATGCTGAGAAAAAAGGACAGACTCCAGTCAGACACAGTAAGGCCAGTTAACACTAGTGGTTACTAGACGGTGAGAGGCAAGCTCAACAACATAAAAAAAAAAAAAACAAAAAAACCAAAACCAATGCAACTTGGCATCATCAGAACCCACTTCTCCTACCACAGTAAGCTCTGAGTATTCTAATATATCTGAAAAGCAATAATCTGATCTAAAATCCCTTCTCATAAAGATGATAAATAACTTTAAGGAGGACATTAATAACTACTTTAAAGAAATGCAGGAGAACACAGGTAAACGTATAGAAACTCTTAAATAGGAAACACATAAATCCTTTAAATAAATTTAAGAAAACACAATTAAATAGGTCAAGAAATTGAAAAAAAATGTCCAGGATCTAAAAAGGTAAAATAGAAACAATAAAAAATAATAAAGAACAAAGGGAGAAACACTGGAGATGGAAAACTACTGTGCTCTGGCACAGTAGTCAAGAAGCAAGCATCACCAACAGAATATAAGGAGAGGCCAATACAAAGATATACGATAACAAACTGGATACATACATAGGACCCACAATTTTACTGCATATAGGAAACACACCTCAGTGACAAAGACAGAAACTACCTCACCCAAAAAAGGTGGAAAAATTCTCCCAAACAAAGGGTCACAAGAAACAATCTGGAGTAACGATTCTAATAACCAATAAAATAGACTTTCAACCAAAAGTTATCAAAAAATGTTAAATGACACTTCATACTCATAAAAGGAAAAATTCCACTAAGATGAACTCTCAATTCTGAACCTCTCTGCCCAAATGCAAGGACAACCACATTTGTAAAAGAAATGTTATGAAAGCACAAAGCATACATTCTACCTCAAACAATAACAGTGGTAGACTTCTACATCCCACTCTCACCAATGGAGAGATCATGGAAACAAAAACTAAACAGAGAGACAGTGGAACTAACAAAAGTTATGAACCAAATAGGTTTAGCAGATATCTACAGAACATTTCACCCTAAAACAAAAGAATATACCTTTTTCTCAACACTTGATGGTATTTTCTATAAAACTGACCATATAAATGGCACAAAAAAAGCTACATCAGATACAAGATTGAATTAATCCCGTGCATTCTATCAGATCACCATGGACTAAGTCTGGTCTTCAATAACAAAAACAAAAGAAAAGAAAAGAGAACAATACAAAAAATAGAAAGTCCACATATTCCTAGACGTTGAACAACTCTCTACTCAGTGATAACTTGATCAGGAAAGAAATAATGAAATAAATTAAACACTTTCTAGAATTGAGTAAAAATAAAGGTAAAACATACACTAATTTATGGGAGACAATAAAAATAGTTGTAAGTGGGAAAATTCACAGCACTAATTGGCCTGGTTAAGAAATTGGAGAGAACCTATACTAGCAACCTAATAGCACACCTGAGAGCTCTGGAACAAAAAGAACAAACAAACCCAAGAAGAGTAAAAGGCATGAAATAGTCAAACTCAGGGTGAAAATCAACCAAATACAAAACAAAAGGGAGAAGAATACAAACAATCAAAAAATTCCAAAAGCTGGTTCTTTGAGAAAATCAGCAAGATAGATAAATCCCTAGACAAATTAACTAGACAAGTCCAGTATTCGAAGAGACAGTATCCAAATCAACAAAATCAGAAATGAAAAGGGAGACATAACAACAGAAACTGAGGAAATTAAAAAAATCTTCAGATCCTACTACAAGGGCCTATACTCAACAAAACTGGAAAATCTAGATGAAAGGGATGATTTTCTAAACAGATACCATGTACCTGTTTTTATCTGTTAAATCAAGAGCAGATAAAAAGAAGAAGCCATTACACTTCCCAACACCCCCCCCAAAAAGCCCAGAGTCTGATAGATTCAGTGATCAAAAAAATCCCAGTGTCAGA
The DNA here is from genome assembly GCF_947179515.1 of Apodemus sylvaticus. Lineage (NCBI taxonomy): Eukaryota > Metazoa > Chordata > Mammalia > Rodentia > Muridae > Apodemus > Apodemus sylvaticus. The sequence goes on from NC_067477.1 coordinate 60,504,893, forward strand.
TAGATTTAGTGTAGAATTCTACCAAACCTTCAAAGAATAGACAGCTAATACCAATACTCCTCAAGGTACTCCATATGATAGAAACAGAAGAAACAGGAACAGAACCTAATTGATTCTATAGAGCTGCAATTTCTTTGATACCTAAACTATACAAGGACCCAACATAAAACAGAATTTCAGACTAAATTTTCTTCTGAATATCAGTGAAAAATACTCAATAAAATTCTCACAAACTGAATCCAAGAATACATAAAACCATAATTCACCACTAAGCTTCATCCCAGAGATGCAAGGTTAGTTTAGTACACAAAAAATTCACTAATGTAATCCACTATACAAATAAACTCAAAGAAAAAACATCACATAATCATCTGCTTAGATGCTGAGAAAGAATTTGACAAAATACAGCCTCCCTTCATTTTAAAAGTGTTGGAGTGATCTTCAATAACCCCACATCAAATAGAGGGCTAATATCCAAATTATATAAAGAACTCAAAGAAGCTAATCACCAAAAAGCCAAACAACCCAATCAAAAAATGGGGTATAGAACTAAACTGAGATTTCACATCTGATGAAACTTGAATGGCTGAGAAGTAACTAAAGATATGTTCAAAGTCCTTAGTGATCAGAGAAATGCGAACCAAAATGACCCAGATATCCCTCCTTGCACCAATCAGAATGGTGAAGATCAAAACTTTAGGTAACAACATATGTTGGGGAGAATGTAGAGAAAAAGGAACACTCTTCTATTGCTGGTGGGATTGCAAACTGGAGCAACCATTCTGGAAATCAAACTGGAGGTACCTCAGAAAATTGGAAATAGATCTACCTGAAGACCTAACTATACCACTCTTGGGAATATACCCAAAAGGTGCCCCACTATGCCACAGGGGCAGGTATTCCACTATGCTCATAGTGGCTTTATTTGTGATATCCAGAAGCTGGAATCTATACAAATGTCCCAGAACAAAAGAATGGATACAGAATATGTGGTTCATTTACACAATGGAATACTACTTAGCTGAGAACTAGGAGGAAATCCTGAGTTTTGCAGGCAAATGGATGGAACTAGAAAATATCATCCTGATCAAGGTAACTCAGACCCAAAAGGACATGCATGATATGTACTCACTAATAAATGGATATTTGCCAAAATAGTACATAATATCCAAGATATAGTCCACAGAACTCAAAAAGGTCAACAAGCTGAAGTGCCCAAGTGAGGATGCCTCAGTCCCACTTGGGAGGGAGAAGAAATCAGTCACAAGTGAGGAGGGTGAGTGGTTAGAGGGTGGTGTGAGTCAGGGGGAGAGAGAGACTTGATCTGGGATTGAGTGAGAGAAAAGGACTGAAGCTCTGAGAGCTAGCAGAAAAAATATAAAGAGACAACCCTAGGAGATAGGAGCCTGGGGGAGGGACCCTCCAGAATGCACCAGAGACCTGGGAGGTGAGTGACTCTCAGGAATCAAAGGAAGTGACCTTAGATGAAATGCCCAACAATAAGGAGAGGGGACTTATAGAGTCGACCTCTAGCAAGAAGACAGGGCATTAAATTAGAGAGAGTCGGGGGCCATCCCACAGTCACAACTCTGACCCATAAGTGTTCCTGTATGAAAGAATTACAGGGATCGAAAAGGAGAGGAGCCTGAGGAAAATAAGGTCCAGTGACAGGCCCCAAGTGGGATCCAGCTCAAGGGGCGATCCTAGGCCTGTCATTACTACTGAGATTATGGAGCACTCACAGAAAGGGACGTTTCATGACTGCCCTCAGAAAGACCCAACAAGCAGCTGAACTAATCAGATGCAGATATTTTCACCCAGCCAATGGACAGAAGCATCTGACCCCTGTTGGTGAATTAGGGAAGGCTGAAAGAAGCTGAGGAGAAGGAGGACCCTGTAGGAAGACCACTAGTCTCCATCTGCACCAGTGAGATCTCTCAAATGCTTGATCACCAAACAGGTATCATACACTAGCTGATAAGAGGCCCCCAACACACATACAGTAGTAGACTGCTGGGTCTGTGTTCATTCAGAGATGATGCATCTAACCCTCAAGAGTCTGGAGGCTCCATGGAGTTTAGAGGTCAGGTGAGCTGGAAGGTGGGGACATCCATGTGGAGAAAGGGTATGGGGAGGAGGTACAGGTTGTGGAACAGTCAGAGGATCAGAGAATGGACAGGGGCGGGGTGGGGGATAAAATATGGAGTGTAAATACCACCTTACTGGAAATCTTTATAGTTATCACATACCTAATTGGTTTCATTTTTCACACTTGTCCTATGAAGTTTGAAACATACAGTGCATACCATGAAGGCACTCATAAGCAAGAAATAAATGTTCTGCTATAACTTAGGGCTTAAACAAATGTACTTTAAGAAATATATTTTTTTAATGATTTTCTTTCACTTCTGCTAATTTAGAGATTGAGTCAGTGCTGCTAGTTTGGATTGGAGTGTATTTATAGGAGAGTTAAGTTACAAGATTCCCCCGAGTTGAGAATCTTGTTTATAGGTATCAGAATTCCTGTTGTGGGATGTGGGTAAGTTTACAATTTATATGTGTTACATGCAGAGTCCTCATAGGTATATTTTAAGAACAGTTCCTTTTTGTTAGTGAAACTGTGTTTATTGTTGGGACCCTCAAGAGGAAGGACACTCATGTGTTACTGTGTTAACGATAAGTCCTGGTATGGGAAAATGTTCCAGGAGAAAACAAATTACAGAAACCTGGAAAAGATATTCGGAATATTTATTTGAATACCAAAATTGGGACAGAAAAAAAGAATGACTAAAATTTTTGACTGGAATTATTAGTTTGTACTTATTTGTCATGAATACAAATATTTAATTTTTGCAAAAAAATGGAGTGTAAAAATTAATTAATTAATTAATTAATTAAAAATAAAAGAGATGAACAAACAAACAAATGAAAACTGCAAATAGATTTTTTTAAAAAAACATGGTTCTTGCTACATATAAACATCCATTTATCTTTATTGGTTTGTAGATAATCTTGTGCAGTTTCAGTCTGGTGGTCAGCCAGTAAGAGAGTTATTTTGCAAAATATATTACAATCTAATATACTTTAATAGCATATAGCTTATTATTCTTGCTCAAGTCTTCAATATCCAGTGGGTGAGATTTCATTCTCAGGTCGTGTCTATAGACACTAGAGAGGACAGGGGATATTCACAAGCACAAGAACATCAGGAAGCAGGGATCTCTGTGATGTTTAATAATATCTGCCACTGCAGTTACCACACATATGGATATTACATGTTTTTAAAAGTATTTTAAAACAAACGAACAAAAAATATTTTTCTTGACTTTTTGTGCATCTAATGACTTGATTGGTGATGATCAGAAATAGTGAATTTAGAAGTACTAACTGAAGGAAAAGGCCCTTGACCTCTCACTTTTTAATTAGAGATTTTGAAGAGTGAAACACTTGCTGAGTTTCGATGACACTTTCATTTTAATCTATTTTTGATCAAAAGAAAACTTAAAAACAAACAAACAAAGCACGAGTCCCAATCTAAGAAACAAAAAAAGAGTTTCAGTTCTGCCGGTCATTTACTTAGGAATTTAGTCTTAAGCATATCTCAAATGACACGAGTTATGACCTGAAGTTTACAGAAAAACACAGATGCTATTGAGACATACATAACCAGAATTCAGGTGACAACAAAAGTTCAAAAACTCCGAGTTCACTTAATGTACAAGATTAGAAGCCAAAAACATTTTGGATAGCATGCAAATGTAAAAGCAATTGTTCTTAATGAGTATGCAATATTCATTTTCTATGAGTAAGTCACCACCTACTTAACACACTTTTTTATTACTCTCATTATAAGAAGTCATCTAGAGGTTGAATGTCAGAAGAATTAATAAGTCAGTGAATATTCAGATATAAGGTAAAAATATAGATAATGATAATAATTACATTTCCTCAAAGAGTTGGCAAATGCAATTTTCATAAGTATATTTATTAATCTAAAATTTTTATACTGGTAATATTATATAATGATATTAAATTGCATTTAATTTTTCTTGTATTTAATAGGAGCAAAGCCTTGAGGTTTTAAGAAAATATAGGAACTTTTAAGAAGTAACTCAATCTTCACATTGACCCATATTTCATAGTGTTTTTTGATTTATTCTTATGCAAACCTTTAACTTATGCAAATCTTTTTTAATCTGTGTAAGATTTAGAGGTTATTCAGAAACCATATCTATCTACATTTAACAGCACATACCTCTTGTTGATGTACATTTTCTTTGTCCATGATATAATGTATTTACTGTTGTCATGTTGCTAAATACACTTGTGATAACTTTTCTATAGAATAGAGTATTAATCATGACTTAGTCTGAACTTTTTTATGTCCAGTCCATTTTATATTCCAATTATCACACTGGAAATCTCATGAATAATAATGAAGTTGATCTCTTTAAATAGTAATTTACAGTCTGAAGTAAAGCCCACAATATAAATAGGTTAAGGCACATTACTCCATCCAGCTTAATAACAATACCAATGAACTCCCGGGAACAAAATGCAATCTTATAAATATTGAATGGAATTGTATTTCTTCCATTGCTTTCTTTAATTGATCTATCCAACTCTTCAATTTATATAATAATGTTCTATATCTAAATTTTGTAAAGTCATTTTTTCAGTTTAATTTTAAGGAGCAGATGATATTTGTAATTATTTCTGAGGTAGAGTATAATGTTCTGACTGAACATGCATTAGAGATTCAATCTCCTTGAAACTGTTTATTACTTCACTAAATTATTTTTAGTGATAAGAACATTAAAAATTTGTTCTTATAGTAAGTCTGCTATATAATTCTGTATCATTAATTGTGGTTACCATATATGGTAGGTTTTTCAATCTATTTAAAATTTTTCTGTGTTGCTTACTCTCTCTCATCCTGTACCCCTCTGTTCATCTCCACACTCTGGTTTGTCTTTCTAAAGTTTACATTTTATAATCTCCAATTCTAACGGTAGTTCACCATTACAATCTCAATATTCAAATATTATATAATGATATTAAATTGAATTTAATTTTCTTGTATTTAATAGGAGTAAAACCTTGAAGTTTTAAGAAAATATTGGGACATTTAAGAAATAACTCAATCTTCACATTGATCCCTATTTTCACAGTGTTTTTTTTTTATTTCTGCTTATACAAATTTTGACTATGGAAATAAATTATATTGTTGGAGAAAACAAATTTTCTCATTTTTGACTTGACTATAACAGTCCATAGTATGTGTAAGTCATATCCTACATAAATAATCATAATATCCAGAGAATCCTGCTATACCACTCCTGGGCATATATACCCAGAGGATTCCCCAGCAGGTAATAAGGATACGTGTTCCACTATGTTCATAGCAGTCCTATTTATAATATCCAGATCCTGGAAAGAACCCAGGTATCCCTCAACAGAAGAATGGATGCAAAAAATGTGGTATATATACACAATGGAGTAGCCATTAGAAACAATGAATTCATGAAATTCTTAGGCAAATGGATGGAGCTGGAGAACATCATACTAAGTGAGGTAATCCAGTCTCAAAAGATTAATCATGGTATGCACTCACGAATAAGTGGATATTAGCCTAGAAAATTGGAATACCCAAAACATAATCCACAAATCAAATGAGGTACAAGAAAAATGGAGGAGTGACCTGGTTCTGGAAAGATTCAGTGTAGCAGTATAGGGCACAACCAGAACAGGGAAATGGGAAGGGGTGGATGGGGGAACAGGGAGAGAGAAGAGGGCTTATGGGACTTTCAGGAAGTGGGGGGGGGCAAAAAATGGGAAATCATTTGAAATGTAAATAAAAATATATCAAATTAAATAAATAAATAAATAAATAAATAAATAAATAAATAAATAAATAAATAGAAAGATTTTATGAGCTATATCTCAAACTTTAATTTGCACTTTCACCACTGGTATATAGAACAAAGGATTTTTCCATTTCCCTGACCTCCACAAATCCTTTCCCTGAATGTTTTCAGCTAGACATTTCCCTTTAGATATCCCATTTTTTGTTATTCATAGATTCATCAAATAGCCAAATGATTTCTAGAAAGACTGTCTGGCATGTTTTTTTTCCTTTTCACATAATAACATATATGTATATTTTGATATATGTAGTTTGTTTCTATTTTCTCCATATTTTATTTTTGATTTCAGATTTCATTATAAGGTCACTGTCAATGCTTTAGAAAACTTGAATCCCAGAGCCCACCATTCAGAGCAGGTAATCCTCTACTCATTGCCAACCTCTACCACCTTCTTTTCTTCCTTTTTAACATATTCTTGCATCTTGATATAAGAATTCTTTACTTTCAGTCATGACTTTCCCTTCTCTTTGTTCTCTTGTTCCAGGTGATAGTTTTGCACCTGCCTTTCCAACAAACACCCGTAAAGTGTTTTCTGTTATATAATTTGGGCACAATTTAGGTCTAAAAGAAATTGTGTAATTTATGATTTTTCTTAAGTAGCAAGACCAGGTGCAAATCAAAGATCCTTGAGTCCTCAGCGCTGTTCAGTTTGAACTTGTTAGTGCTATTTCCTTCTTCATTATAGCTCACAGCACTCCTGTGAGAAAGCTGAATTATAAGCAATAACAGAGTCATTTCCCAAACAGAGGAGGTGAAGCAAAGGAGTTATTTGACCTGTGAGAGCAAAAACCACAGAGAATAAAACATTCAATCAACCAAATCAAACTGTCATAGCAGGCAAAAATGAGTTTTGATTAATGAGAAAATGGAGTGAATTTTCCAGCAAGCATCTCATTAATTTATACTAATTATGAGAGGAAAAAGACATTAAGAATGTTTAAAAATACAAAATGTCCAGAAGAAATTTCATTCTGTTATCCACAATTTAGTTATTTTATCTATATTTTATCTATGTGAATTATGCTAGATTCTTTAAGTATTGGTGATAAATGTGCAGTTTCATATCTAACAGGTAAATGCTAAAGAAACTAATCTATTTTAATATACAGAAGCCAAAGTTATTAGCATATTTCAGTTAATGTATTTGTATATACATATAGTAATGTATTCAGTTGATCATTGAATATAACATATGTATGTAATTAAGATAGAGACACATAATAATCTGAGATTTTAAGAAAAGGTACACAGCAAAGGGAGTTGCTGACAAAGCTGCATGCATTGTGTTCCTTCTGTAAAACAAATCACTCAGGCTCCTTTTCTTCTTGCAATGGTTAAATCATTGCCTCATCAGAAATAATTGTTCCTCTATATTCTGCTTCTTGGCATTCTACAAAGCAGACTCAGACCATTGTCCTAAATTTTATTATTGATTTATGATTTTCACAAATAAAAATACTCAGTGATTTATCTTCACACACAGATAAAGGAAATGCCTAAGAAGACTATAAGGGGTCATTAGTATCTATCTGGTTGTCCTGTTCTGTCTTCAGCTCTCACGCAACATAGTAGTATTCTTTATGAGCAATCACCATTTTTCATTCCTGGTTTCAGCAAGTTACTTTGGGTTATATACTTACATCTGAAGAATACATGGAATTTTTCTTTCTGCATCTGTGTTACCTCACTCAATATAATCTTTTCAATATTCAGTTATTTAGCTGAAAGTTCATTTGTCATTATACCTGAATAGTATTACCAACAGTATATGTAATACATTTTAATTATTCACTTATGAGTAGAAGGACATGTACATTATTTCCTTTTCCTAGTTGTGAATAAAATGGCAATGAACATGACTCAGCAAATATCTGGACACACACTCCATTTTGTCCTATTGACAATGTCCTTTGCCTAACAAACTTTTCAATTTTATGAGGTCCCATTTGCCAATAGTTGATCTAAGAACATGAGCCATTGGTATTCTGTTCAGGATATTTGCCCATGTGCTGATGAGTTGGAGACTCTTTCCCACTTTCTCTTCTATAAGATTCAGTCTAGTATTTGGTTTTATGTGGAGGTCCTTGATACATGTTGACTTGAGCTTTGTACAAGGAGGTAAGAATTCATCAATTTGCATTCTTCTATATGCAGATGGCCAGTAGAACTAGCACCATTTGCTGAATATGTGTTTTTTTTTCACTGGATAATTTTGGCTTCTTTATCAAAGAACAGATGGTCATAGGTATGGGGGTTTATTTCTGGGTCTTCAATTTTATTCTAATAATCTACCTGTCTGTCTCTATACCAATAGCAAGTATTTGCTATAATAGATTCCTCTGTACTACAGCTTGATTTCAGGTATAGTGATTCCCCAGATCCTTTCTTATTTTTGAGGATAGATTTGCTATCTTGTTTTTTTTAATATTCCAGGTGAATTTGAGAATTGCTTTTTCTATCTTGATGAAAAATTGCATTGAAATTTTTATGTGGATTGCATTGAATCTGTAGATTGCTTTTGATAAGATGGCCACTTTTAGTATGCTAATCCTGATGATCTATGAGCATTGAAGATCTTTCCATCATCTGGGGTCTTCTTCAATTTCTTTCTTTGGTGATTTGAAGTTCTTTTTCACTTGCTTATAAATATTGATCCAAAAATACTCAATAAAAGTCTTGCAAACCAAATCCAAGAACACTTCAAAATGATTATTCACCATGACTAAGTAGGTTTCATACCAGTGATACAGGGATTGTTAAATATAAGGAAATTCATCAAAGTGATCCACTATATAAACAAATTCAAAGAAATTAAGCAGGTAAACATCTCATTAGATGCAGAAAAACCTTTTGAAAAAAAATCCAACATCCCTTCATATTAAAATTTGTGGAAATATGAGGAATTTAAGGCCCATATTTAAACATAATAAAAACAATATACATAATAAGCATAGAAAGCGTAATTACAGCAACACAATAGCGAATATCAAACTCAATGGAGACTATCATGAAGCAATCCTAAAACCAGGGACTAGACAAGGCTGCCCACTCTTTCCCTATCTATTAAATATAATACTCAAAGTTCAAGCCAGAGAGCATTTAGACAACAAAAGAAGGTCAAGAGAATACAAATTGAAAATGAATAAGTCAAGATATCACTATTTGCAGATGATATGCTAGTATACTTAAGTGATCTCAAAAAGTCCATCGGAGTACTACTTCAGCTTATAAACAAGTTCAGCAGAGTGACTGGATATAAAATTAACTCAAATCAGTAGCCTTCCTCTATTTAAATGGTAAATGTACCAAGAAAGAAATTAGGGAAATGACACCCTTCGCAATAGCCACCAAAATTATAAAATATCTTGGTATGAATCACCATTTTTTTTCTGAGACTTCACTATGATAGCTCGTGCATACAAGTGAATGCAAAGTTCTAGAAACTGCTGCATCATCATTTGATTTCATATGTAAGCCCTTAAAAGTACTCATCTCATTGTAAAAGAATCATTGTATATTTAATGAGAGCATGAAATAAATTTACTACTTTTTTTGTTCTACTGAATGAAGTCTAGTGATGAAACCTATGACAACTTTGGCAATCAGACCAACCAGACCCCCCTCCCAACCCCGAGCTCCCCTAGCCTAAACCACTTACTAAATAATACACATGAAGGGACCCATGTTTCCACCTGCTGATGTGACAGAGGATGGCCTTATCTGTCATCATTAGGAGAGTTGGTCCTGTGGAGACTTGATGCCCCAGCACAGGAGGATTCTAGTGTAGTGAGTTGAGACTGGGTGGGTGGGTGGGCAGGGGAGCTCTCTCATAGAAGCAGGGGAAAGAGAGGGATGGGATAGTGAGTTTTCAGAGGGAAAACCATGAAGTAGGACAACATTTGAAATGTAAACAAATAAATAACCAATTAAAAATAAAGATGATGAAAGCATGGTGGACTATTTGGTATCTGAGTCTAAAAGTTCTTATTCTTATATTTGCTTTTCTGTTTTTCACATCTACCTTGGAAGCTCTTCTGATTGATACTACTTGCTTAATTTTGTTATTTTTAAGTGTAAATCATATGTCTAAAAATATATCACACAATACAGGGAAACAGTTTAATATCTTGTAAGAATATCTAAATATAACTTCTATAAACTTTGTTCATTACTGAAGGTTTCATATGATAGCATTTCACACTGAAATCCCACAAATTTATCTCAATCCCCATATTATAGCTTCTGTTATTTCTACATAAACTTTAGAAAATTCTCAAACTCCTGGTTTTGTTGATTCTTTGTATAGTTCTTTCTGTTTCTACTTGGTTGATTACAGCCCTGAGTTTGATGATTTCCTGCCTTCTACTCCTCTTGGGTGTATTAGCTTCTTTCTGTTCTAGAGCTTTCAGGTGTGCTGTTAAGTTGCTCCAGAGGCATAGGCAGCAGAGGATGGCCTTGTTGGACATCAAAGGGAGGAAAGGCCCCTGGTCCTGGAGAGGCTCAATGCAGCAGTGTAGTGGAATATCAGGACAGGGAATCAGGAGGTGATTAATTGGGGAACAGGTGGAGGGGAGATGGCTTAGGACTTACGGGGGCAGGGGGAACCAGGAAAGGGGAAATCACTTGAAATGAAAATTAAGAATATATCAGGAACTTTTCCCCTGTGCCCATGTGCTCAAGGCTCTTCCCCAGCTGCCCAGTTTCTTTTCTATTAGTTTCAGCGTGTCTGGTGTCTGGTTTTATGTGGAGGTCCTTGATTCACTTGGAGTTGAACTTAGTACAAGGAGATAAGAATGGATCGATTTGCATTCTTCTGCATGCTGACCTCTAGTTACACCAGCACCATTTGTTAAAAAAATCTCACTTGTCAAAGATCAAGTGACCATACGTGTGTGGGTTATTTTCTGGGTCTTCAATTCTGTTCCATTGATTTACCTGCCTGACACTGTACCAATACCTTGCAGTTTTAAACACTATTGCTCTGTAATACTGCTTGAGGTCTGGTCCGGGATATTGATTAAACCAGAAGTTCTTACACTTTTGAGAATAGTTTTATCTATCCTGGTGTTTTTTTGTTATTCTAGATGAATTGGAGAATTGCTCTTTCTAACTCTTTGAAGAATTGAGTTGGGATTTTGATGGGGATTGCATTGAATCTGTATCTTGCTTTTTGCAAGATGCTCATTTTTACTAAATTAATCCTGCCAATCCATGAGCATGGAAGATTTTTTTTTCCATTTTCTGAGTTCTTCTTGGATTTCTTTCTTCAATTGAAGTTTCTGTCATACAGATCTTTAAACTGTTTGGTTAGAGTCACACCAGGATACTTTATATTGTTTGTGTCTATTGTGAAGGGTGTCATTTCCCTAATTTCTTTCTCAGCCTGTTTATCCTTTGAGTATAGGAAGGCTACTGATTTGCTACTGATTTGCTTGAGTTAATTTTATATCCAGCCACTTTCCTGAAGCTGTTTATCAGCTGTAGTTCTCTGATGGAGTTTTTTAGTTCGCTTAAGTATACTATCATATCATTTGTAAATAGTGATAATTTGACATCTTCCTTTCAAATTTGTATCCCTTTGACCTCCTTTTGTTGTTTAATTGCTTGAGCTAGAGCTTTTAGTACTATGTTGAATAAATATGGAGGGAGAGGGCAGTCTTGTCGAGAGCTTTGAGCACATGGGCACAGGGGAAAAGTTCCTGAACAGCTTGTGTTCTAAGATCAAGAATTGACAAATGGGACCTTATAAAATTACAAAATTTCCATAAGGCAAAGGACACTGTCAAAAGGACAAAACAGCAACCAACAAATTGGGGAAAAAAATCTTTACCAACTCTACATCCCACCAAGGGCTAATATCCAAGATATACAAAGAACTCAAGAAGGTAGACTCCAGAGAGTCAAATAACCCTATTAAAAATGGGGTACTGTAGTGGCTCTTTCTGGTTGTCAACTTGACTATATCTGGAATGAACTACAGTCTAGAATTGGAAGTCTCACCTATGATCCTAATTTGGAGGCTCAGAGATATAAGTTTCTGACCTGGATCTTATGCATGGAGACCTTGAAGCATAGTGGCTAAAACAAGGAGATCTCCGAGTTCAAGATCATTGGGGATTAAAGGCATGGGAGCACACACCTTTAATCCGGGCCACACACTCTGCTGGAGACCCACACACCAATAATCTGGGTCACACCCTCTGTTGGAGACTTACAGTCTTTAATCTGGGCTACATCCTCTGCTGGAGATATATAAGGACATTGGAAGAAGGAAGACTCTCTCTCACTCTTTCTTGTCTGCTTGCTTCGTGGGACTGAGAATCTGCTAGATCCTTGAACTTCCATCCACAGCTGCTGCTGATCATTGTTGGGGAGTTGGACTATAGACTGTAAGTCATCGACAAATTCCCTAACTATATAAAGACTATCCATATGTTCTGTGACTCTAGAGAACCCAAACTAATACAGGTACAGAGCTAAACAAAGAAGTTTCACCTGAGGAATATCGAATGGCTGAGAAACACCTAAAGAAATGTTCATTATCCTTAGTCATCAGAGAAATGCAAATCAAAACAACACTGAGATTTCACCTCATACCAGTCAGAATGTCTAAGATCAAAAACTCAGGAGAAAACAGGTTCTGGTGAGGACATGGAGAATGAGGAACACTCCTCCACTGCTGGTGGGGTTGCAAGCTGGTACAACCACTCTGGAAATCATTCTGGCAGTTCCTCAGAAAACTGGGTATAATACTATAGGAGGACCCCTCAATACCACTCCTGGGCATATACCCAGAGGATTCCCCAGTATGTAATAAGGATACATGCTCCACTATGTTCATAGCTGCCCTATTTATAATAGCCAGAAGCTGGAAAAAAACCCATATGTCCCACAATGGAGGAACAGTTACAGAAAATGTGGCATGTTTTCTCTATGGAATACTACTCAGCTATTAAAAACAATGAATTCATGAAATTCTTAGGCAAGTGGCTAAACTGGAGAATGTCATCCTGAGTGAGGTGACCCAATCACAAAAAAACACACGTGGTATCCATTCACTGATAAGCAGATATTAGCCCAGAATTTTGGAATACCCAAGAAACAATTCATATATCAAATGATGCCCAAGAAGAAGGAAAGAAAGGCCCTGGTCCTGGAAAGGCTCAGTGCATCAGTGTAGAGGAATATCCAGACAGGGACACAGGAAAGGGTTTCCCTGTTGATTGGGAAACAGGGGGAGGGAAGTGAACTTATGGGAGTTTCGCGGAGGGAGGGGGATCCTGGAAAGAGGAAATCATTTGAAATATAAATAAAGGACATATCAAATAAAAGAAAGTAAAGAAAAGGACATTGGTGGCTCTACACCATACCTGTCAAGTCATGTTAGAGATATGTGTTAAAAGAACAGCATGGCATCAGCACAAAGCCCAACAACTCGATCAGTGGAATAGAATTGAGTGAATACCATAGAGTTATACCATTCCTGAGTATTTGTCTAAAGAGCTCTCTGTTCACATATCACAGAGAAACTTGCCCACTGGTATAGATTGCAGCACTGTTCACAGTAGCTAAGTAAACCAACCCAGGTGTCCATCAATGGATAAATAGACAAAGGAAATGTGGCATGTGGTACACACAATGGAAGTTTTTGCCCACCATAAGGAAAAGCAAACTTATTTGTAAGAAAATGGATGGAACTGTAGATAATCATATTAAGCCAGTTAAGCTAGCCACAGATATATAAGGATTGCATATTTATCATTTCTTTGGGGTTCTTAGATGTTATTAACCTAATAAAATTTTATTTTAAAATTTAAAAAACCTATATCTAATAAAAAAGAAAAAAATTCAAATTCAAAAATTTGCCACTATCATGTTTTCATGTATTATTGTTACAACTGCATCCTTATTATTTGCGATGTACTGATTTTCAGAGATAAGTTTTGAAACAATTCTGTAATCTTTGTTTCTTTCAGTAAATAGTTACTCAGCATGTTCTATATCCCAGGAACTATACTAAACAAAAGAGGAAAAGACCTCTTCAAACATCAGTTATATTATAAAAGGGAAAGAAGGTAAATAAATAAAAATTAACAAAAATGTAGATTCTTAGAAAATTTGTTTATGTCACAATAGAGAGGTAGTAGTTGCATAATATTAAATTAGATAAATTAAAAACCTTAAGGTTTTGTCATTTTAATGAAATTATATTCTTGATCTTGCATATGCTGCAGTCTTTGCCAACCAAAATCTAATAAAACTATGACTAACCAAACTCTCTGGCATTTTCAGCTAAGCTCATGTGTGCCATTTAGGAACAGAACATATTAAACCCTGTGTCCTTTAAACCAATTACTTGGCAACTACTTCACAAGTAAAATATAGCTGCTCTTGTTACTATGTCTGGATCCAAGTGAATTTTAAATGCATGATATATTTTGTATTATTAAATACTGTTACAAACTCATCCATATCCTTTCAACTAAACATGTAGAAACTAAACATGTTTCTATATCAGTATTTCATCATGACTGTTCTGTACCCCTTCATTTTGCACAGTAGAAATTTATTCCACATAATATTTTTTATAATTCTTATTTATAAAAGTTTTTAGAATTATAAATAAAAGCAAAGTTGTATGATATTTTGCAAAATTACATAAAGCAAGATCATCAAACTCTCCATGCATCCTTCCAAGAATAGGTATGATAGTAATCGATAATCAATTAACTGACAGGCCTAATACCTAAAGCTACCTTCATGGTTCTGCATAAAATGATGATAGGTGTTGAGTTGCAGCATGAATCTTTCAGAGGAGATTCCTACTCATGGGTCCTAAGAACACTGCTAGGCACAAGGGGCTTTTATGGAAAGTAGAAAGCCAATATATAGTTTGTATAAGGTCTGCTTGGATCCAACACAACATAAAGACTAAATCAATTCAGAAAAGTTTTTTATAACCAATCCACTATTGGTCAACCAGGGATGCAGGATAGACTTTGGAGCTGAGCTGCAACTGAGCCAGACTACAATAGAGCATTTAAGCACAAAAATAACAAAAACTTAAAGCATCTGTTTCAAGATGCAGTTTTCCACCAGTCGGGATTTAGGGAAAGAGGAATTTCCTAGGGACATTTCTTTGTGGTACACATATCTTGATTTCAATGATTGGTTTGCTCAACTGTGGTACAACAACATGCACAGTGTTCATGTTTCAACTTTTAAACTAGAATGTAGCTTATCCAGGAAAGTCTTGGAACTTAAATTTTGACTCAGATTCAATATAAAAAACAGTATTTAAAATGTCTTCTGTTTAGTCCCTTCTTACATGGTCAAATATCTAGATTGTATATCTATAAGTAATAAGGTAATATTAAATATAACTTTTAATTATGAAAACACATTATGTCTAATTTCCTTGAATATTACTCTATGATATATCAGGGTAATGGGATGCTTTGTGCAAATTTATGTTATATATGAAGGAATATACTACAAACCTTTGTAATATTTGCAAAGTAGCTGGATAAAGCAGAATCTGAGGAATTCACAGGAATATCTCAGGAGAGATTATTCTCCTGTATTTGATCAGACTAGTTAAAACTAAATTAATAGATCTACTTGCTGTCAAAGTATGTTTCCTGCCCCTGCTTCCCCATAAGGAGCAGCCAGATGTTCAGTAAGTATTAAGGATTTGGATGTAGAAAGTAATATAGAAGCCAACTTTTTAATCATATCTGGAGAAAGCTTGTACGAGTGTGTTAATCCTGAATCAAGATGAGATAAAATTCAGTTTTTAGTAGCTAAAAGATTAGAATTTTCATATTAAATACTTTTTTCAATTAATGAATGAGAATTGTTTTTACATTAAGACAGTAACAAATGTTGGATAATTTTATTGAAATTTTATATACATATTCTCTTTTAATATTTTCACTGAGTAGATGAATCTCCTGTGACTTTTACTAAATGATAAGCAGTCTGTGGAAGATGCAGAAATTGTGTTTAATGGTCTACATAATCATCAGCCTGCGTTCATGTTTATATTCACTTCATTTATCAAAGGAACAACAGTTCTATACTTAAATGCATTCTAATCTAATGGATATGCCCATGTTTTGAATTACTAAGCTGGCTGTATGTTCATCTAGTGAAAATATTCTATGGCTCACAAAACAGTGTCTATTTAGTTTTTCTTCAATACTCTTTTTTGCAGTAGGGAAATGAGGATGTTGGTTTGTACTCAGCGAGTGCACTGAAAATTGTTGACCTATTTCCAGTGTTCAAAGAATTGGATTATGACAAATATGAAATTGTCTCCAGTACTACGTAAAATACATAGATAATACAAAGGAATATAACATTCATTATAATATTTGTTGACACAGTGAGTTTCAGTTCAAGCATATTTTGGTAGGCATTAACTTCAATCTGAGTATTTAACCAGGTATGTTGAATATTTCTATTTACAATATGACCTCACTCTTAAAACTTTAGATAAAGGAGACAAGAAAATCACAAATTTTATTTTGTTTTTTATTAATGATATGAAAATTGCTGTGTCCATACCATTTGATCCTATTTCATTACCCCATAACTTGTCATTAGGGTCACACATTTTTTCATTTATTTAAGAAAAAGTCACTGGACTCCTTTGCTGGCAGCATGCTTATTTAAGGAATCTGCAAGGGGACCAAATACAGCAATTAGTGGTACAATTGAAAACATTGTCCAGAAATGAGTCAGACATTTAAATATGTGGAAAAGTATTTGACAGTATTAAAAAGCATACATATTTTCTTAAACTCCTAAACATATTACATACACAGAATATTTTCTTTAAGTAGTTAATATTATTAGGTTATACTAAAATATGTCATTGCAGCTTTGAATGAAGTGTTTCAGAAAATGACTAACATTTATGTGAGGCTCTATGTGTCAGTGTTCATTACAAAATATTTATGGGCACCTAGATTAGAATCAGGATAACTTACCTTTAAGTTCTTTTGTCTATATGTGGTTGAGAATGTATTGGAAAAAGAAATACTATCTCCAAAACATATTTCTTTGTACTAAGAAAGGAAAATTCACAAAAATGCATGAAACTGACTTTTGGAAACTGTATATTTGTAATTTTTAGAATGAACCCATTGTGAATTATTATTTTATCTATATTATTTTAAATTTCTTAGGAAGGTATCTATATACTTTTTATGCAGGTAGCACTTCTATAGTACAAAATCCAGAGAGTCTATTTTTTAATAGTAAAGTTGAAGGGACTGAGTAGAAAAAATATAAGATCAGCCAAGGAGAAATGCTTTTCATCATCTAGAAAGAGAAAAATATCATAGCAAGATGAGTTATAGAATCTTGACATCTGAGCAGAATGACTACTTAGATGTATGTAACTATGCCTGATAAAGTATCCTAGTGATTATTCCCTATGAGATTCATTAATCTACACACAAAAGGGCCAATAGTTTTGCATTTTCACATACAGCTATTTTAAAGAATATTGGAAAACTAAACAAGAATTCTCTTAATAGAATATGGGAAGTTGCTTTTTCACAAAAAACTTTGAACCAAGGTAACTAACTACAGAATTTCTGAATTCTCAATGTACATGCATAAGAATGTACTTAATTTAAATATTTAACTTTTACCTTAAAGTTTCAGGCAGGCAGGGTATCTGTGTTTATCTCTTTGTGTGTACACATGAGTATATGTGCCTATGGAGGCCAGAAGCATTGCATGTCCTTGATGTTGGAGTTAAGAGGTGGTTATGGCCCACTCAATGTAGGTTCTAGAAATTTAACTCCGGTTTTCTGCAAGAGCAGGGAATGGTCCGAACAACATAGTCAAGGTTCCATCTCACATTGCTAACATGGTTAATATCTGTGATAAAAATTAATAGGGTCACACATAGCCTATTTTATACAAATGTAAAATTAGTCCAAATATATTTCTATATTTTAAATATCTAATGTAAATGTTTAAAGAACTAAAGAATGTTATTAAATATGTAATTAGTCATCAATGTGGTATGCAATGTAAAATGCATAAAGTTAAGAATGATAAATTGAAATCATGGTAAATTGTATCTATTATCAAATCAATTATCTCACATTGAAAGTACTCAATGTTGAAAAATTAATAAATTTAGTATGTTGTACAATGTAAACAAAATAATTTTCGTAAACTATTTTGAACAATTTCAATTTCCTCACACATATACTAATTGAATCAGTCAGTTACAGCCAGAGCTTCTCTCTTTGTATTTCTTATCCGTTTTCTTTAACATCAGATTCTCTCTATGTAGTTACTAGTGTGAATTTTTTTCTTTAAAGGGCAGTATTTGAAATTAAATTTAGTGACAGTTTTCTCTTTGGAATTGTTGCTCAATTCAACAAACTAAACAGGGAAATAAGTAAGCTGTCACCTAAAATTACAGAGGCTGTCAAGTACAAAATCTGAAGGCAGATGTCACAATTCAGGTCTAAATGGTAGAAAACCTCTGTGGTCATGAAACCCAGGTAATAAGTTCCAGAAACCTTTGGTGGGAAAAGGAACACAATTTTTTTTTATCAGAAAGAACTCATTTATCTATCAATCTATCTATCTATCTATCTATCTATCTATCTATCTATCTATCTATCTATCTATCTATCTAGTCAGGTTTTGTTTAACTATGCCCTTCACCTGAATGGAAGCATATTGACTGAAAGACCATCAGATTTGTGGAGTCCACTGACAAAAATGCTAACATTATCTGAAATACCTTGCTAATATTACCTGAAAGTCCTTACAGAAACATTAACAATATATCAGCAGAGTATCTATGAATTAATACACTTGCCATGGAAAACTATCCATTACCTCTCTCTGAGCCAAATTTAAAAAGGAGATTATGACACTAGGATTTCAGCCAATGTCTAATATGAAAGATATCAAATGTCAAAGTTGAGCAATGGCTTTGTACTAAGATAATATGTGTGTTTAAAATGTGTATTATTTACTAACAGAGGCAAAACTGGATAATACTTAAGACAAATGCAAATTATTGTTCCAAGTCTCAGTTTTCAAATTGCCTCATATCCTGACAAAACCAATGGATGCTTTTTATTGAATGTATGTGTATGTGTGTATTCAACATATACATATATATGCATATATTTGTAACCTATAGATCCGGATATATGAATGGATAATTATTTTTATATTCTAACAACTCAATGAACATATTAATTAGAGGTATGTTAGTATATGTATTTTCTCTAAATATATTTAGTTAATTTATATAAATATTAATAAGGGATACAAATGAAAATTAATAAAACATTTAAGATACAACATTGTCATTAACAATATATTTGATTCAAAACAGCTCATAGCAAATATAAAATAATCCATAGTAAATCTGATTTTGAATTTTTACATTTTAAAATCCAAAGAAGAATTCTGAGTAAGAGTTAGTTGTCAATGAAATTTTTTAATAAAATTCTTAATATTATCAATTTGGACTTCGTGAAACATTTTGTTCAAGCTATAAACCGGGGAAATATGTGAAAACTTTTAGCAACAAATCTTCAGTTTTGTAGCTCAGACTAAGTCCTGATGTCAAAACTGTTCACCTTAGTCATTGTATGAAAGCAGTAAAGACAAAATGTCATAAAGTAATGTGGCTGTGAATCAATAAATCTTTGCTTACAAAGCATTACTTAGTGAGTGTGATCTGACTTTATACTGTAAAAACTTGAGTGACTGAGCAGAGAGAGGCTTTTATAATGTATGTTTATTTCTTTAGGGTATTATTAAAGAACATTGCAAGAAAACATTTCCCCTATTAACAGTAACAGTTAACTATCATTTCTAAATTGACACAGCCCCAGATGAGAAGTAAATCTCAGTAAGGTCTGACTGCACTGGGTTGATGGATTACATTGGAGTGCCCTGTAAATATGTCTGTGGGTGATTCTCTTAATTAACTTAAGTGCTGTATGAAGAGTCATCCCACTGCAAGCAGACTAGTCCATAAGCAAATGCCATGTTCAGACTGAACAAATGTATAAAAGTTGAGTTGAGTATGAATAAGGAAGCATGTAAGCATGTGCACACTTTTCTTTCCGCTTCTGACTACTGGTGTGTTATGACCAGCCCCCATAAGCATCTTCTGCTGTCTCTCCTATGGTGATGGAGTGTAATCTGGAATTGTAAATTATATTAAGCCCTTTTGCCTCTTCATTGTTTTTGGAAAAGTACATTATTACAGCAACTGAAAGGAAACTAGAACATGAAGACAGAAAAGACTCTTTTTCCATAGAGTAATATTTTAAAATATTAGCCCCTTTCTTACCTCTTATTTAAACAAGAACAATTACTTGGCACTTATACTGCTGCCATCTGTTTTTTTTTTGTTGTTGTTTTTTGTTTGTTTGGTTTTTTTTTTGTTTTGTTTTTTGTTTTTAATCCGGAGAGTAATGGCAGTGAGATAAATTTTATTCACATTTTTAACTGATAAAATTCCTAAATATCAGTGAAACTAGATACTCAGAAAATCATAACTCTATTGCAATTTCACTTTACAATGGAGAGCTAAAGGTATATAAATTCAAACTGTAGGTAGTTGCTTGCTTATCAAACATATTGAGCAAGAAATTAGAATACAGATCTTTAGAATCTTTTCTTACTCCTTTTTTACTTCTTTTCTTACTCAACTGTAGCATATGCTATTGACATGTTCAGAAAGCATCCTCCTACATCAGTTTACTACATAATAAGGGAAACAGCTAATATCCTTGTCATTGTTCTCTGCACACACATACAGTTCAATTAATTTTGTTAATGCATAGGGTCTACCAAGGCCAAGGTAAGAAGATAAGACCAGCTTTTTGCCCCTAAATTACAAATATGTTGGTTTCTTTGAAACAAACATGAGGTAAAAACATTGGTTTTTTTGTTTTTTGTTTGTTTTTCCTTAATTTTTTAACATTTACCTAATGACATATGCAAAGAATTGGAGAGTGGCTGACATTTTCTGCTTGGGCTAACTAATGATTTATCTTTTTGATCTTAACGTATGGCAATACTATGCAACTTGACAAGTAACACAATATAATCTTTTCCAAAAATTTACATTGCTGACCTGTTACACTAGATAGAAAAAGAAAAAAAAAACATCTTGTGAAGAATTTTCCTTGCCTCTATCTTCAGAGAGACCTGAAGTCAAAAATATTTTACTGTGTTCAATGTAACAGATGTAGAAAGCATTGGATGTGCCAGGAGCAGCTGAGAAAATAAATACATATGAACACATAAATTCACCTTTATTGATTGTGACAACTCCTAATTTTTCTGTGAGAATTCTTAAAATCTCCCTTCTCAAAATAACCTTGAAGGAAATGAATATTTGAAAACTGTTGAGATTTGGAACTAAATATTCTCCTCTTGAAGCTTATTTCTATTATTGTGAAGCTTCAGCGTCTATATCTCAGTTTGGGAATGTTGGAAATGTCTTTAGAGTCAAGTTGTCTCAAGTTTTTTTTTTTGTTATTGTGGTTTTCATTAGATATTTACTTTATTTACACTTCAAATGTTATCCCCTTTCCTCATTACAACTCTGAAAAACCCTCATGCCATTCCCCCACCCCTGTTTATCAACCCCCCTCCCACTTTCCTGACCTGGCATTCCCCTACACTAGGGCATCAAGGCTTCAGAGGACCAATGTCCTCTCCTCTCATTGCTGTCTGAAAAAGGCAATCCTCTGCCACATACATAGCTGAAGCCCTGGATTCCTCCATGTGTACTCTTTGGTAGGTGATTTAGTCCCTGGGAGTAGTTGGGATCCTGGTTGGTACATATTATTGTTCCTCCTATGGGGCTGCAAACCTCTTCAGCTCCATGGGTCCTTTCTCTAGCCCCTCCATTGGGGACCCTATGCTCAGTCCATTGGTTGGCTGTGAGCCATGAGTATTTTGATACCTCTTCTAAGAAGGACCAAAGTATCCACACTTTGGTCTTCCTTCTTCTTGAGCTTCATGTGGTCTGTGAGTTGTATCTTGGGTAGTCTGAGATTTTGGGCTAATATCCACTTATCAACAATTGCAAACAGTGTGTCTTTTTTGTGATTGTATTACCGCATTCAGGATGATATTTTCTAGTTCTATCCATTTGCCTAAGAAATTTATGAATTTATTGTTTTGAATAGCTGTGTAGTACTCCGTTGTGTAAATGTAGAACATTTTCTGAATCCATTCCTCTGTTTAGGGACATCTGGGTTCTTTCCATCTTATGGCTATTATAAATAAGGCTGCTTTGAACATAGTGGTGAATGTGTCATTATTACATGTTGGGACATCTTATGGGTATATGCCCAAGAGTGGTATAGCTAGGTCTTCAGCTCAGGTCCAAGTAGATCAAGAACCTCTACATAAAAGCAGATACCCTGAATCTAATAAAATTATGCTCTAAGATCAAGAATTGACAAATGGGACCTCATAAAATTGCAAAGCTTCTGTAAGGCAAAGGATACTGTCATTAAGACAAAACAGCAACCATGAAATTGGGAAAAGATCTTTACCAATCCTACATCTGATAGAGGGTTAATGTCCAATATATACAAAGAACTCAAGTAGTTAGACTCCAGAGAAACAATAACCCTATTAAAATTGGTGTACAGAGCTAAACAGAATTTTGTATTTTTGTTATAAAGTACTTTCAAATTCCCTTTTCTATTTTTTGAGCTATGTAAACATGTTACTTTATTCACAATAACTTTCTATGCAAAAAATATATCACAGCATAGTACTGTCTAATTTATAACATTTCTCATTATTAAGCCTCTGCCTTTTCCTCTGTACCCATTGCTTTCCCTAGCTTTAAGTAACCACCATTTTACTTTCATATTCTGTATAGTTAAATATTTTAAAGACTGCATGGAGTCATTTCTCCTGACTTTATAACCTAGAGTTTATTCCATATTGTTGAAAAAATCACAGAATTAGATATTTTTTGACTAAATAATATCCCACTATTTCAGTTATATATTTCATATAGCAGGTAGTTTTGTATACTTAAAACAAGCTAATATTTTCCATGTGGCATGTTTATCTTTTGATCTAAGACATTGAAGATATTACTTTTTCTGATATAGTCTAAACAAAATACATTTTAGTCTATCATTCCCAACTGGGAACTTCCAGTGGCTAGATTAAACTTCTATGCTTTCTTTTCACATTAATGAGGACGTCTAGTCCTCTGAAGAAAACACTATGACCAATCACAACTCTAAAGGCAAATAGTTTATTAAATCTTTCAACACTTAGGTCACTTTCTATATCAGAGGGGAATCAGTGCAGAACTCAAGAAAGAAACCTAGACATGGAAGGTGAAAGAGAAGCCATGAAGAAAAAGAAAGCAGAAAGAATAACAAAATAAAATAAAATAAAAAATAAAAGCCCAACTTCTTACTGGCTTTCTCTTCTTGACTTGTTCAGTTTGCATTCATTTCCCACCTAGCCAGGGGTGCCTCTACATCACAGTGAGCTGGAACTTTCTACATTAATATAAGTCAAGAAGATGCACTACAAACTTGACTACAGGCAAATATTATGGTGGCATGTTTTTCATTGAGAGTTCTTTTCCTCTGATAAACTAGGTTTTGTCAAGTAGATAAAAGGCTAGTGACAAAATGGACTTCATTAATTGACATACCAACACATCACTATTCGACTGGATCCTTTCCTTATTTAATTGTTGCCAAATGTCATGGCAATATTAATACTACGATATAAAACATGGTATAACTTTAAAAATCTAATAGACTTTAAAATGTAAAATCATAAAAATTCAATTCTTTAAAATGTTCAGTCTCTTTCAAAGTTCAAAGTTACTTGAAAAATCTCCAGTCTCTCTAAAATTTCAATCTTTCTAAAACAACCAAAGTTGCTCACCCAAGAGCCCCTGTAAGATTTATAAACAAGTTAAATAGTTTCACCTCCAGAAGTAATGAACCAGAGCACGGTCACAATCAGATCAAAGAGAAACCAAAATTCAAAAGTGTAAAACCTGGAGTCCCTGACACCACAGGTTCACCTGCAAACTTGTGGACCCAAAGGATCTAGATAACAACAGCTCTCTGGCCCTGTCTTTTACAGCATACATAGCAAGGCTGCTTGGATCAGGCCAGGATAAACACCTCATCATTTTTGGTGGCCATCTGATACTCCAGGCATCTACAGGATTCTGAGGTCTTTGCTACAACTCTGTTCCACGTGCAACAAAAGCTTCTCCTGAACTCTTCATTGATTCTGACCTTGCCACGTGGTGCTAAGCTTTAACTTCTCTCCATGACCCATTCAGTACCAAGGCATCTAGTACAACTAAGGCTATACCCTTACTAATGGTTCCTCCTGTTATCACAGGGACAGAACTCAGCTGATATCCATGGCTACTGAATGACTTCAAATCTAATTTCACGTAGGAACCTCCTACTCCAAGTTCAGCTGCACACAGAAGATATAGTCTTGGTCCCCTCTGAACCACATCTTTGTGTGCTGACCTTTAAGAAA
This sequence comes from Apodemus sylvaticus, assembly GCF_947179515.1. Taxonomy (NCBI): domain Eukaryota; kingdom Metazoa; phylum Chordata; class Mammalia; order Rodentia; family Muridae; genus Apodemus; species Apodemus sylvaticus. The sequence goes on from NC_067477.1 coordinate 60,529,387, forward strand.
CACTTCCGAAAAGAATTTGCCTCAGTGATGCTGGTCTGTTCTTAATCACCACTGAGTCTTCATCTACAGATGAATGCAATTAATTGTCCAGGCAAAGCAAAGTTATTACTTTAATAGTTTGGTTTTTTGTTAACTATAGCAATTCTTTGGCTCTAGCCCATTAAGCTATTAGCACTCAATGGCTTTCTCAACCCTAAGTTAGAAAGTCCTTCCACGATCCTTCCCAAATCAGCTCGGTCAGGTCTGTCCCAACAATCCCCAAAAACCTGGTACCAAAGTCCTAATTAATTGGAGTTTTCTATTGCTGTAATAAAATAGCATGGCCAAAAGCAATCTGGAAAGGAAGGGGTTTGCTCTTAATTTTGGACTTCATAGGTTGCAAGTGTGAGTTGAAGGTACAGCACAGTAGGTATGATATTTCCTAATTTTAAATCATTGATTATGGTGTTTAAAAGAGGATCCATTTTAAAACGTCAATTGCACTGCAATTGGATGTTAAATGTTCCTCCTTTGTTGGAGGCTACACTTCCAGGGTGTTGCTGTTAGGTAGTAATATCATCATTAATCGTGTGTTATAGTGGAAATCAGGTAGACCACTGAGGAAGTATCTGGATTGGAAATGGTCAACCACACTCCTTTCCTCTCAGTTTGTGCTTATATGAGGTGAGTGGTTTTACTTCTTTCTATCTACTTACCATGGCTATTCCACTTGTTTGTAGAAATGAAGTCAATCTATTCTGCATTAAACTTCCAGCACTTTGAGGCACAGTTTCATTTTACTTTATAATTTAATTATCTCAAATAGGGAGTAGGTTTAAAGAGAAAGCTGACACACAGTGAAAAGTTCTTTGCCAGAAGTTTTCAGGGCAATGCCCCAAATGCAACATATTACTGTTTGTTATAGTCTTAATTTTCTATCCTAAATTTCTGATTAGACAGACCATCCTACAAGTCTGTCAAATGAATATATCACAACTTTTCTCACAGCATACAAAAGTTCTGTCTGTAGGAGGTGACAGGTATATTAACTTTATCACTGCAATGACCAGTTTACCATTTATATCTGTCATTGTACCATGTTATCAGTATCGGTATACACAATAAAGTTATAAAATTATAATAAGACTAAACTGATTCTTAGTCTGTTTGTGATGGTTAATGCATTTTAGTCATTAGATTTGAAATGTTTTCATATACTTACTTGTGACCACCCAACCCACAGGCTACCCTGGCATTCAGGAAATAATAACCCCAAGCAGGGTAGGATTATTAGTTATCTGTGGTATCATGGATATTTAAGTGTAAAATTAAGATAATAAATGCGCTTCACAGAACAGTAAGTGCATTTATACAGCATGGTAGAGAATCCTAAACTGAGAATAAAAACCTCAATCAAGAAACAAAAACAGCAATCTCATGTCTAATACAAACTGATTAATTTGTTCTGGCAAGGTTTGGTTTTAGGAACGACTTAAAATTCAAGAGCTATATAAAAATTAAAATATAACATATTTTAGATAAGGATGCATATGCATGTGTGCATATGTATACCAGTGTGTACTGTGTGTGTTTGTATGTGTGTGTGTGTGTGTGTGTGTGTGTGTGTGAATTCATTGTATTATCCTGACAAAAAGTTAGACTTCTGTACTGACTGTACAGTCCTGTATGAAGGCACACAATTCCACTAGTTAAAATTTTCAGACCAGATAAACTAAAAAACATGAATGAGAATGTGTAGAACATAAGAATGAGTCTGTTTAAAACTGTGCCTGTTCTCACAAAAGCAAGATTAGGTGACTAAACCTTTAAGTGAACTCTATTTCTCATAGCATTCTCATTTGACAGTGATCCAATAAAAGGTCTCCATTTTATTACAATACTACATGTATTTTATGGAGATGTAGTTCAGAGTTAATATATTGAATTCATGCTTACTCCTGATTTGTGCAAGTTTAAGAGATAATTTAATAAACACCACCACAGTTTCAGCATATTTTGTGGAGATATAATTGGACTGTAAGATAATTTATTTGGGTTTCATGTGTTAAGTGTTTCTGAGACATATTTGTCTTTCAGTGGAAGAATTAACTTTCTAATGATTAATACTCTTTCTTCTCCATTTTAAAATGCATTACTTGGATGATTTGAGGCAAATGCCACTGTCATGAATGAATTTGTCAGCTGATTGCTTTTATTTTACCCACTGGGTTGTGCCTAAGAATTCTTTGGAAATTGAAATTCGAGATGGGAGGAGAGGGAGATGGGACTTTAGGGAAATAAGGACTATCTTTAATCTATACTCTGAGCAGTCAAGAAGTTTGCTGCATGAAAAATAAAATGTGACATTAGTTATTGTATGTTGAAGCAGGGATCCTATTGTCTTATTCTCCATTTACAAATGACCTGATTTTCTAGTCTTGTTACAGACTCACCTTAAATATAGATTCTTCAGTAATGAGGTTGCCCCACTTATGAGCTGCTACTATGTGTTCCTGATGTGCCTTAAGGAAGTTATTATCATGCCTGGTTATAGGCCATGCAAAAGAAGGCTGCCATGGTAAGAAGTGGCAATTGATGTCAAAGCGACTTGAGATAGTTTGTATATAGAAACAAAAATGTAATCATCATACCTCCCTGACAAAACATATTTCAAATAATTGATAAAGTTCATGAACCTAAATTATTGTTTCAGCAAGTGTTATATAATGAATTAATAATATAAAAATATGTTTTATATTGTTTTAGCAGTCTTCATATTGCACATTTCTTGACTCTGTTTCTAATAGATGTACAGTATCAATTTTGTAAATATATCTATCATAATTATTTTATTCAATTTGCAGTGTCTGTCCTATAGCAAAACATTTATAATAGTGACTGATAACAATTTTTCACTATATGAATTAAACTGTAATATTCTGAGTATAATAAAATTGGAAAAATAGAGAAAAATATTGAATGCTTACTTCTCCTTGTTCTAATTTGTTTTTAATAATTCAAATGCATACATTGCATAAATAGATCTTTGTCTACCATTGAAATAATTAGTACTGAAGACAGCTAATGGTTAGATTATAAGTCAATTGCGGAATTCTGTCCTACCATTAGGCTCATTGGGCCTGTTCTCCAGCATTACAATAAATTATAATTACAAAAATATAATCAAATCATGGTAAGGTTAAAATCATCTTGTCACTCATATAAGAAAATTTATTAAATAAATTTATATCTTTTTGAATACCCCTAAAAACTAATAACACTAGTTTTGTATGGTTTAATATTTAAGTTGATACAGAAGCTTTATAGATAAATAATGTAGAAAAAAAGTATCCCATGTGAAAGTAGGAAAATAAAATTAATATCAGAGTTTTCAAAATACAATTTGCCTAGTCTGCTTATCTCCTGTGCTGTTTGAGTGAGTTTGAAACTGGGCATTATCACTTGCCATTTAACTTCACTGACACTTGATCTTTCTCCCTAGGCATCTGAGCATTCTGTCTTGTCCAGTTTGTGTTATGAAGGGAACTACCATAGGCAAACTGTTCAGTGAACAAAAATATCCACCATTTTTTAGAGAATGACAGAATTGAAAAAATGGTACTGGGTGATTTAGATCACATTGTATGAGCTAGCCAACCTGAAGGGGGAGGTGTTTACCACTCTGTTTTCTACCAAAGTGAAAAGGGCCCACCAGTGTAAAAACTCCCATGTCCAAATCAGCTTCCTGAAAAATGGACTTCAACAGCTTTTGCATCTTAAGACACTTGCTTTCCACAACAACAAATACAAAAAGCATACAACAAAAATAAAATACACATTCTATTCCTTAAATGTGTTAAAAAATAGTTTTTGTTGTAAATTTAGTTGTCCTGACGCGAGAGACATGACTGGCATATGATAACAAATTTAAGAACAGTGAATTTAATGCATATAATTTAATGAATATATTTCATGTCAAGTTTTTCAAGTATCTAGTCTGCATAAAATTTGTGAGAGAATAATAAAAAAGCATCTGCCTACATTTTAATGAATTTATCAATAAATAATGAAAGTGTCATGTGTGTGTGTGTGTGTGTGTCTATATGTCAGAATTTAATTCAATTCTATAAAATGGTTAGGGACTTTGCAGGAAAATAGATGTAGCTGATAAAATTTATATTAAATGGTGTATTTGAGGCTTAGAAAGACAAACACTACATATTATCTCTCATGAAGAGCTTAGATTCTGATTTTAATGTGTGTACTTATGAGAGACTAAATTTGTATAGATGTATGCATCACTTTGCAGAATTTTCCTGTGTTCTTTTTGATTATTATTTTCTAAGAAACATAACATGGGATTTGTTCCCAGGGACTGCTTTCTGCCTTAGGGTGTCCAGAACCAGGGGATCTGCAGGACTCATGTCCAGTGGGGAGTGTCAGGGGATTGGGGCTAGGAGTGGAGGAGGTCTCAGAGCTTTAAGTGTTACAGCTCTTTTGGATAGCACTCAGTGAACTGCTCTCTGGGAAAATCTTCAGTGAAACAGCTGGTTCACATATACTTTATTTGGATGGTAGACATGGGCTATATAGGAACCGTGGACAGTGAAAGTTTTCAGATTAAATGTTCATCATTGGCTGGGATTTAAAGTACCAGGAGTGTATCATATTCATGGAGAAGCAATCAAGAAATCATAGGTACTTGCTGCACAAGTTCTTACTGAAAAGCAGAAGTTGAACTTTATGTGAGCCAAGAATACATGACTTTCTTCATGTAAAGGGTGTTCGATCAAGCTCTCAGATAAGGTCAAATAGTAAAGAAGAAACCTTCAGGAAAAGGGTGCCTTCCATTTTTTACAGATCTCAGAGGAGCTAACCAGACCTTGTAGGCTGTGACATTAAAAAGCAGGGTTTCCCCACAATTTGATATGCATTCCTCACCTACTTGGTGTGATAAATACCATATTATAAAACCTACACATTAAATGCCACAGCAGACCTGAGAAAATCATCCTTAGCTAAAGTATATTCAACACTCCTCACTTCCCCTTAGCTCATGTCCTAGCTGCAACTACCTGGTCTAGTCCTATGCAATAGATTATCTCAACTGTTCATGCTCTAGGAATCTATTATGTTTACTTGCTTGTTTAGCAACATATGCTTTTTACTTTTTGTTGATCTGCGACTTCATTAGTGTTGTCACAAACCCCAAATTATCTTCTTTTATAAGGCCAAGTAAAACTGCACTTTGTGAGTTCATTATCTTTCATTTGTTTAGTCATTTCACACACACACACACACACACACACACACACAATTTGTGTTTTTCCAAGGCCAGACTAGCTGAATAGTTTTGCAGTAAACATAGAAGTCCATGATCTCTCCAAAACTAGATTCCAGTACATTTGGAGATAGTCTCAGAAGTGAGATTTAAATTAACTTTTATCTGGGTTGACTTCAATTATTTTTGAATTAAACCTCCAACATTGAACACAGATCAGCCTCATCAAGCTTTATTTTTAATAAAATAGAACATATTTAGAATAAATATGTTTTTGTTTGTGTGTGTGTGTGTATGCTGTGTGTGTGCTTGTGTGCACACACCTATGTTTGTTTGTGCAGGTATTCACACATGGGTGCCTAAATATGTGATCAGAGGACGACATGTGAGAGGTAGTGCCCTCTTTTCTCTATGTAGGATCCCAGAATCAATTATTAGAGTGTCAGACTTGGCATCAAGAAATCTTCCATCTGAGACATCTCACAGATCCACACTTGTTTGTTTTTTAGATAGTGTTCCACCTTGTTGTCCACACTGTGTACTCATGGAAGTTCTGCCTCAGTTTTAGTGCACTAGAATTATAGACAGGAGTCATCATGCCAGGCTGAGTTTAAATACAAGTATCCCATATTTTTGTCCTAGGATACTTGTTTGAAATGGACCTGAATAATTTCTGTTCAGCTTAAAGTTGATGGATAGAGAGCATTCACAGTAAAACACATTCACTACTTGAGTTATTTACTTATTAAGTTTGAAAAGTACATAATGTAAGTCAGGTTTTATGATGACAAGCATAGTGAGATACACTTACCTTGTACATGATGAATTATTTATGACCTGTTTAAAACCTTATTTGGTACATTTTAATGTAAATTTTAGGAAATTCTGTACTAGCCTAACTCAAAATGTATGATTTTCTAAATGAAACCCAACTAAACAATTCAAGTAGCAGTTTTGTGTGCATGCATGACTCTGGGTATATATATATATACATGCATGTATTTGGAGTTTAGAGGTACCAGCAGCCTTTTTATTGTGTTACCACTATTGTTTACATTTTTTTTTATTTTGTCTCGATTCCCTAGCCTAGTGTTCATTACATAGACTAGGCATGGTGGCAGCTAAGTTCCTAGTCACCTATAAAACTCACCCATACCTCACTCTTATGTGGTTGCTGCAGATATAAACTGATCTTTATGCCTATTATCCCAAGGATATTTTGCCAACTGAGCACTATTCTCTCCTTCCTAAGTAATTTATTTCAGAACCAAGCATTCTAAAACATAATTTTAAATATTTTATATATGTTAAGGAATTACCCGAGAAAAAAATGTTAAAATGCATCTTCTTTCCAGAATTACATCATTTTTCTACAAGCACATGGAGTTAATATACTCAAAGAACTAAAATTCTTCTAATGCAATAATCTTGAATTTGTTCCCAGGGGTTTCAGGCAGTATTCAAAAACACTGCATACCAAGATGTTGTGAAATGCACATTGAGGGCTAGAGAGAAGGCTGTGTTTGTTAAAGTAAGTCTTGGAATTATGAGGACCTGAGCTTGGGACCCTAGAACCAACTCAAGAGCCAGAAGTAATAGCAGATATCTGTAACTCCAGCACTGGGAGTAGGTAGAGAGATGGATGTCTGGAGCTCTTTGTCTAGCTAATACAGCTAATCTGATGAATTTTGGGTTCAGCAAGAGATTCTCTCTCAAAAAATAAAAGTGGGAAAATATGGACCCCATAGGTATACATGCACACAAGTATTTATACTTACAACTCTCAGCTCTCTAAACAGACAACCACACACATACACAAGCTTAATTTCTAAGGAAGAAAAAAGTACATAGTTAAGTGTATTTATAAAACATTTCTAGCCTTTACAGGTCACACATTGGGGCTGACACACATGGATAGCATGTGATGATCTCTGGGAAGTTCTTGGTACTATTTTATACATTAGTAAAAGAAACCTTAGAACCTCCTCATAACATTTATCTGCTATCATCTCCCACTTCCATGATCAGCCAAAAGAGAGATTTCACTTTAAAATCTTAAACTATGTACTTTGGATATTTTACTGCCTGGTTCTGTTCCTGTGCCTGCCTTCTCTTATTATCACACAATGCTGCAAATGCTGCTTCCTATTTTGTTTCTTCTAATTTGCACATTTCTCCACTGCTGCTCAAAAACACCCTCCAAATATGCCTCCCAGTGTAACCATCACTTTGACTAATTAAAAAGCTTTTTGTCATTGTCCTATAGAGGCATTCATAATTGTGAATCATAATTCTACATTTTCAATTTATCTCTTTCAGGAAAGGATGGCTATCATTAATCTTCATCCTATGAATGCTGGCACAGTATGTGACAACAAATATGTGATCAATAGCTATCTCTTGAATGAGCAGAGCTCCTGCATTATCTTCCTTGTATTTCTCTAGCCTGAAATATTTCAGGTGAGATTTGAGCTACATCTCCCAGATAACTGTTTCAGAGAACTTCAAAAGCCATTTCATATCTCTGACTTTGTTCTTTAGCCTTTCTTTTCAGTAAATTCAAGCACATGAACCACTTGTATTGTCATTGGGAAACTTATCATTATTATGAAAGTGTCACCTCAATGGGGCTTGTTAATCATACAGACTTTTAGCTGATGAGCTTCAGTTATCGGTGGAGTGACAATTCTATATGCTTTTTCTGATTTGCTCTGCTCTTTCACAAGGAGTAATTGTTCATCTTCTCAGGGTGTAGGGGATTACACTGAAGATTAATTATGTGCAAGAATTCCTATTTCCAGCTGCATAATAGCTATTTTCCTTTGTAGAATGCACATGTTGTCCTAATGAGGGGTGATTGTGATTGAGGTCACTTACTTGCCTCAAAACTATTAAGCAAGAAAGTGAAAGGACTAAGAAAGAAAAACCTATTGACAATTCAGCCATGAAAAAATACTTTAAAAATAAAACAATCTCTGTTGCAAAAGAATGGAACTTATTATTCTCTTAAAACTATAAGGAACATTTTGATTTATAATTTGTTTGGTTTTTTCCTGTCTTTTATCTTTCTGCCCCCTTATTTTTATCTGACTTTTAAGGTCACCTGTTCTATAATGACCCAATAAGCATAAGCTCTACATAGATAAACTATTAAAAACTGAGGGAGATTTAAGTAATGATTTAACAAGTGCTAGGTGAATTTCTCACACTTGCTGAATTTCAAGTTGAACATTTACAAAGTTTATTTTCTGAAGGTCATTAGTTCTCTCCTTAAAAATTACATGCCTTTACACATAGACATAGATTTTCATGCATCTTGGGAATTCACTTTATAAATTATGTCACTTTATGAGCTCAACATTATATAAAACATTTCCTCTTTAAGATACTTTTGGCATAAAATTCATACATGACAATCAAGTGGGAGTTAAAGATATAAGCTCACTTAAACAAAATATGTTATTTATATAACATATAATTTTATAATGCCTATATATTTTTATTACTGTTACTCCATATAGACAGATAATGTCTTCCCCAAGACCTATATATATATATATATAAACAAAATTCCTAAGCCAAAGTAAAGAAACCAACATTCACGTTGCTGGCCAGAGTATGTCCAAGTAACCCCAAGACAGTACACAGTATTACCACTGCCCATTTCACACTGAAGACATCACTTACTTTTGTTACACAAATTCAACAAATCAATCTGGTATTTATTTGAATGTATCCTCCCTAGGTGCTAGTACTCATAGAAGTGGAAAGCTCTGTAGAAGCTACCAAATGAAAAAAGTAATCAATAATGTTATCTAGAGGTAAAGACTGAGAACAATGATGGAATCTGTGAGGTATGTTCCATTGAACAATTGTGCTATTTGCATCTTTGAAACATCCAATAACTGTTTAATTGGACATTAAACATGCTCAATTGGAGAGAACTCATGCCTGGTACTGTTAAGCTAGCCAAAACACTGTGGCTGGAAAGGTATAAACTATAGAAGATAATATACTCTGTCCATAATACCAGACAATATAGTTTTTTTCTTCCTTCTAAATCCTTACCCTTGTATTGATAGATAAATTCAGGTCCCACCTCTCTTCAAAGCAGCTTTTTTTTTTTTTGTAGAAAGCAATGATGAGTAGTAAGATCCTTGTAGAACATCCTGCTTTCCTCCCTCCTGGGGATGGACCATTCCCATCTTCTCACTCCCAGTCCATCGCCATTCCTAAGCATCAGCTCTCATTACCTTGAAACACATTTCACCTGGAAGTTCCAATGGCCACACCTTTCAGGATCCAATAAGTTTCTAAATTGTGTATTCCAAATTGTAAAAACACAATCACAAATTCTCTTAAAATCCAAAAAGGCTAACATAAAACAACCAACCAATCAACAAACAAAACCATGTTAAATAAACAATAGTATATATTAGGAACTAAAATTACAATATTTCCTATCTAAGATGCACAAACAACAACATAAAATGACAATCTATAACAACCAGGACAATATATCTCTAATATAGAGTCACAAAGCACTACCACAGTTGACCCTGAGTATTGCAGGATAACTCAGTCACAGGACAAAGACTTTAAAATGGTCTTTATGGATATGATAAGAACTCTATAGAGGTAATGAAAAAAATTTAGAGAAATCTAAGAAAATAGAAACAAATAGTAGCAAGAAATTAATAAACCAATTTAAATCTAAAAATGGAAATCAAATCCTAGGTGACAGAAATTTGGAAATGAAAAATTTAGGAAGTCAAATTGAGTCAGAAACCTCAGTGGAGAGGTGTGCACCTAGGGACTACAAGACATAGAGGAGAAAATCTTGAGCACTGTAAAGCCAATAGAGGAAATTGATACCTTGGTCAAAAAAATGCTAAATCTAAAAATATCCTGGCATAAAAAATCCAGGAAATCTGGGAAACTATGAGATGGCCAAATGCAAAGAAAATATGAACAGAGGGAGGAGATGAAACTTGGTTCAAAGGCCCAGAAAATATTAAGAAAATCAAGAAGAAAAGTACACTAACCTAAAGAAGGAGCTATCAGTCAAGGTAAAAGAAATATACAGACCAAAATATAGTGTAGAATAGAGAAGGAATTCCCCTTAGCATATAATAATCAAAACACTGAACATGCAGAACAAAGAAAGAATATTAAAATCTACAAGGACAAAAAAAAAAAAAAGAAAACCCCAAGTAAATATAAAGGTAGATCTAATACAATAACTTTTGAGTTCTCAATAAAGCTTTAGGAGGCAGAAAGTCCTGGATAGATGTTCAGCAGACTTTAAGGGACAACAGATCCCAGTTCAGACTACTATATAAGCAAAATTTTCTATGACAATAGCTGGAAAAATTAAGACTTTCCATAATAAAACAAAATTTAAAAAAATATCTATTTACAAATCTGTATAGAAGGCTACTAGAAAAAAATTCTACCCTAAAGTGGTTACATGCATCCAAGAGAACACAAAAATAAATGATCCAAAATCAGAAAATTAAAAGAGAGGGACACATGTGCACACACACACACACACACACACACACACACACCACTACCACCACCAACAAAATAAGAAGAATCAACAGTGTACATATGGTCTCAATTTCCCAACAAAAGGACACAGACTATTAGAATAGAGAATAACAGTATATTTTAATCAAAGGAAAAATTGACCAGAGGACATTGCAATTCTTAACATGGATGGAACTAGAAAATTTCATCCTAAGTGAGGTAGCCCAGACCTAGAAATACAAATATTCTCTTATATATCTATATTAGCTGTTAAGTCAATGATTCAAAGTGAATTTTGTAGAATCTCAGAAGTCAGTTATGGATTAAGGTACCAAATGGGACGATATGGAAAGATTGTCCTAGGCGAGGGAAATATACTAAGTATGAATAGATGAGGGAAACTAAAACTGGGGTATCAAGTGGAGAGTGGGAACAAGAGAATGGGAAGGGAATATGAGGAGAGAAAGGTAAAATTAAGAGCCAGTTGATGGTAGTATGGTATCTTAGTACAATAAAATTGTCCTAAAATTTACATGTATATGAAGGGAATCTAAATAAAATCATCAAATAATGGGAAGAAGACAAATACTCAACTGGCTATTTTTTTTCACCAAATGATAGATTCCAGTACTGTGGTTATGTTATATCTAATTGAGTTACTGGTTAAAGGGGTTCTATGGAGCTAACAAGCAGCTCAGATGTTGCCAAGATTCTTGCTCTATACAAACTTACAGCAAGAGTCCATTGCTGAAGACAACCCTATACAACCCATTGAACATAGAGAATGGGAACTGGTTCCTACATAGAGACTTTGCCTGTATCTGTTTGTATTTTGGTTCAGAAAGGTACTCTGTATGCAACCAATGAAGAAACATTAACACCACCATTGAACAGTCTTCATTCTAAAGGGGTGTTCTGCCTACTAGTTATGCTACTGCAAAGATGGCACAAAATTTGTGGGAGTAACTATGTATATACTCATTTGACTGAAGGGCTCCATTCATGAGATGGAACCCATACCTGATGCTGCTTGGGTTGCCAAGAATCTGAGATTAAGGACCAAGGGAAAATCAAAAACTACCACTCTACTAAGTGAACTCCTGATGGTATTCTGCCATGTTCACAAATCAGTGCTTTACCCAATAATCATCAAAGAAGCTTCCTTCTGCTTCTGATAGGAATAAACACAGGCTGTCAATATGCAGAACAGGATGTCTCCATCAAATCTCTCTCTTTGTGGTCCAGGGAATAGACGGAAAAAAAAAAAAAAAAAAAAACAGTGTAAGAGTCAAAGGGGCTGGAGGACACAGGAAAAAGAAGCTGGTCTAAACAGACTGACCAGTGAACATATAAACTTAGAGAGACTGAAGCAACACGGACGGGTCCTGCAGGAATCTGCACCAGATGGAATACTAGGGCTGACAAAAGTGGTCGTATGGCCCATCCCTAAACCAGATGCTCTCTCCAGTTGATAACCACTTGAAATTGAATGCCTTGTTGTCTCCAAGGGAGAGTCACTGAGGAAAGAACTGCACTTAAGGGTAGGCTGCATTCCAGCAATAGATAGCCAAGAGAAATTGAACTCAGTAGCAGCGTTGAAGGTTTCTTAGCTCATCATGTCATTTTAACTCTTTTTCAAAATGTTTATCTTTCATTTTATGTTAATGTATTGTATATTTTCTCTCTTTTTACCATATAGGTCCTTTCTGTATACATTATAACTTACATTTCACTGTCTCTATGGTACTCCTGTGTATATGAACCAATGGATTCCTGTTTCCTATTCCTTTGGTTTTACTTTTATCTTTTGTTTGTTGTTCTGTCTTGTTATGATATGTATGTTGTTTTGTCTTGTTTTACCTTAATGTCCTTTATTATGTTATTAGCCTTTAGAAGTCTGTATGTCTTCTTTTTTATTAGATATATTCTTTATTTACATTTCAAATGTTGTCCTCCTTCCTAGTCCCCGGGAAAGTCTCATAAGCCATCTCCCCTCCACCTGTTCCCCATTCAAACCTCTCCCGCTTCCCTGTTCTGGTATTCCCCTACACTGCTGCATTGAGCCTTTCCAGGACGAAGGGCCTCTCCTCCCTTTGATGTCCAACAAGGACATCCTCTACTGCCTATGCCTCTGGAGCCATGGGTAACACCATATGTACTTTCTAGTTGATAGTTTTGTCCCTGGGAGTTCTGGGAGTACTGAGTGACTCATATTTTTGTTCTTTCTATAACACTGCAAACCTCTTCAGCTCCTTGGGTCCTTTCTCTAGGTCCCCCATTTGGCACCCTGTGCTCAGTTCAACGACTGACTGAGAGTGTTCCCCTCTGTATTTGTCATGCACTAGCAGAGCCTCCCAGGTGACAGCCATATCCAGTTCCGTCAGCAAGTACTTGTGGGCATCAGTAATAGTGTCTGTGTTTTGTAACTGCATATGGGATGAATCACTAGGTGGGGTAGTCTCTGAATGGTCTTTCCATCAGACTCTGCTCCATACTTTGTTTCTGTATTTCCTTCTGTGGGTATTTCATTCCCCCTTCTAGGAAGGACCAGAGTATCCATACTTTGTTCATCCTTCTTCTTGATCATTATTTAATTTGTGATTGTATCTTGGATTGTATCAGGAGTCTTCTGGAATCACACCAAGTATCACACCAAAATGCTTTATTTTGTTTGAGACTATTGGGAAGGGTGTCATTTCCCTAATTTCTTCCTGATCTTTCCAAGACTTTTAACATGAAAGAATAGTGAATTTTGTTAAATGCTTTTTCAGCATCTAATGAAATGAACATGTGTTTTTTTTTTTTTCTTGAATGACAATCAACCATCAAAGACAGCAACACCAGCTAACACCAGAGATAACAAGATGGCAATAGTCAAATGCAAGAACATTACCAACGGAAACCAAGGAAACATGGCACAATCTGAGCCATGTTCTCCCACAATAGCAAGTCCTGGATACCCCAACACACCAGGAAAGCAAGATCTGGATTTTAAATCACATCTCATGATGCTGATAGAGGGCTTCAAGAAGGATATAAATAATTCCCTTAAAGAAATACAGGAAAACATGAGTCAACAGGTAGAAGTCATTAAAAAGGAAACATAAAAAAAATCTCTTAAAGAAATACAGGAGAACATGGTTCAACAGTTAGAAGCCCTTAAAGAGGAAACACAAAAATTCCTTAAAGATGGTCTAGTTGGTCCTGATTTAATTTTGGTATTTGGTATCTGTCAAGGAAATTGTCCATTTCCTCCAGATTCTCCAGTTGTGTTGAGTACAGGCTCTTGTACTAGGATCTGATGATTTTTTGGATTTCCTCAGTTTCCGTTGTTATATCTCCCTTTTCATTTCTAAGTTTGTTAAATTGGATACTTTCTGTGTGCCCTTTGGTCAGTCTGGCTAAGGGTTTATCTATCTTGTTGATTTTCTCAAAGAACAAGTTCCTGGTTTTGTTGATTCTTTGTATGGTTCTCTTTGTTTCTACTTGATTGACAAATGGGACCTCATAAAATTACAAAGTTTCTGTAAGGCAAAGGACACCATCAAGAAGACAAATCGGCAACCAACAAATTGCGAAAATATCTTCACCAATCCTACCTCAGATAGAGGGCTAATATCCAATATATATAAAGAACTCAAGAAGTTAAACTCCAGAAAACCAAACAACCCTATTAAAAAATGGGGTACAGAGTTAAACAAAGAATTCTCACCTGAAGAACTTCGAATGGTGGAGAAGCATCTTAAAAAATGCTCAACTTCATTAGTCATTATGGAAATGCAAATCAAAACAACCCTGAGATTTCACCTTACACCAGTCAGAATGGCTAAGATTAAAAATTCCGGAGACAGCAGGTGTTGGAGAGGGTGTGGAGAAAGAGGAACACTCCTCCATTGCTGGTGGGGTTGCAAATTGGTGCAACCACTCTGGAAATCAGTCTGGCGGTTCCTCTGAAAACTGGGTACCTCACTTCCAAAAGATCCTGCTATACCACTCCTGGGCATATACCCAGAGGATTCTCCACCATGTAATAAGGATACATGCTCTACTATGTTCATAGCAGCCCTATTTATAATTGCCAGATGCTGGAAAGAACCCAGGTATCCCTCAACAGAAGAGTGGATGCAAAAAATGTGGTATATCTACACAATGGAGTACTATTCAGCCATTAGAAACAATGAATTCAGGTAATTCTTAGGCAAATGGATGGAGCTAGAGAACATCATACTAAGTGAGGTAACCCAGACTCAAAAGGTGAATCATGGTATGCACTCACTAATAAGTGGATATTAACCTAGAAAACTGGAATACCCAAAACATAACCCACACATCAAATGAGGTACAAGAAGAAAGGAGGAGTGGCCCCTTGTTCTGGAAAGACTCAGTGAAGCAGTATTTGGCAAAGCCAGAACGGGGAAGTGTGAAGGGGTGGATGGGAGGACAGGGGAAGAGAAAGGGGCTCATGGGACTTTCGGCGAGTGGGGGGCTAGAAAAGGGGAAATCATTTGAAATGTAGATAAAAATTATATCGAATAAAAAAATAAAGCATATTACCAACGTTATAGTGTTGGAATATATGAAGGGGTTGTTGGGTTTTTTTTTTTTTTTTCTACCCTACGCTTAACTTTCTATAAAAACTCCAAGGTTGAGTTTTTATATAAAACTCACCTTACCATTTTAGCCTAAGACATAGAATTTTGGCAATTGGTATAAAAGTTTCATCTTTCAGAAAAAAGAGACTGAAGAGTGATAACTGTACCAAACAACTTAATTTGGAATATCAGTTTAATATGATTAAAAAATTAGAGTCTAAGATTACATTTTTGGTGTATGCCTGCTTTCCTCATAAAATAAAAACAATTCTTCAATGTCTTCCTTCATCTGCATAAATAATATATCTTCTGCTTCAATATGTAACACTCTAAGTGAATCTCTCCAGATTAGAGAGAAATAGACGGAAATATTATTTTTAAGACCTCAATGTTCTTATATAAGCAAATGATAACTGACATTTCCATGCTGCTGGGAAAAACTAAGGCTATGAGTGGTTAAGAAATCTTGTTTGAATTAAAGATGATAGGTTACATAGTTTTTTACTAAGCTCATATTTCATCTATGTTCAGAAAACAAGATTTATGTCAGATGTCTGGGACTGAATGAAGTTGTCCTAATTAAGTGCCAAATAAGATAAAAGTATATAATAAATAACATTTACACTGACCTTTACTTATTTGTAATGCAAAAGCAAGTATCTCATATATTCTCACATTCATTCACTCAAATAAAAGTTCTGCAAATAAATAGGAAGTAAAAGGCAAATCTTGCTAAAATAAAAATAAAATAAAAAGATTTCTTTTTATTTAACATGGAGTTAAATTTGTATAACTAATGGCAGTTCAGAGAGAAATTGACAATTACATGCACTAAGAAACATGTTTGAACTGGAAGTTGCTTAATAAGAATCAATGCTATTCTCTCACCACTAAACACCATAGAATGAGCAAAAATCCCACTTTTATGACACTGAGAATTTTTTGTTTCCTTATAGATAGCAACTTGCTGTATGATTGTCTTATTCATTTATTTCTCCAAGGAGAGTGTAAAATTTTCAACACTCTCTTTAACGAAAAATTTCAGAAAAACATTTTCCCACTTTCTGATCAATTAATTCATACAATTTAAGTGATGAAAATTTATGAATGCCTTTCATGGCTTACAGAATAAAAATCATATATTCTACAGCCTTGTTTCCATTTCTTAGAGGAAAATGATGTCTGTTTTTCTACCTTGAGTCAAGGACACACTGGAGAGGTTACTCTATGATGACTGCTTCATGTTTTAAATGGTCTTAAGACATACTCTTTTAGTAGCACTACTTTCTGAATGAGTGTATGATTTTACTGTGCAAATCTAGTAAATTATTGACTTTTTCAATGCTAATATACATTCATCTCAAGCTTGTGGTTATTACTGTTGGAGGTGCTCTTGTAACAGGCTTGGATATTATTATGCAGGCAAAGCTAACCTTGAACTCATGAAGATATTGTCTCTGGCTTCAAATAGAAGGATTTTAGGCATGAACCATCATATTCATTTTTATTATATTATAAAGTATCCTGAGAATAATCATAAGTACTTGATAGTCTACTCACTGGGTCAGACATTAATATGAGTTGACCTTATAGACATGTGACTGTTGAAATTTTATCTTTTGCAATTATATGTTTCACACATACACAAACACACACACACACACACACACACACCCGTGTGAGCATATATAGCCGAGTATGAATTATAATTCAATTCAAACTGATGTGTTTCAACCATTGCTCTCCATGTTTTCCAAATTTCCCTTGTTTCTCTTTCTGTATATAAGAACATATAACTCTCTCTCTCTCTCTCTCTCTCTCTCTCTCTCTCTCTCTCTCTCTCTCTCTCTCTCCCTCACAAACACACACACACACACACACACAAACATATCTCTTCATAGTACAAGTAATGGATCCATGGATCCAATTGTTTAGACAACATGTTTCAGAGATCTGGAGCTCTCCTAAAATTGTCCACCTTATAAGTAACCAAGGGAATGAGGTAGTGAAAACATACAGAAGTAGTTCAAGTCTTTGAGTTTTTCATTAGAGCAGTAGATATTAAACATTGAATCTACTGCCAGCATGGTGTGGTTTATGGTATGCAGTTCCCCCTAGAAGAGAGTAGGTCCCAACACTTCTTTTGTTCCTAGTGACTTTTTTTTCTTTCATATATTTGATGCCTGTATTCATGAGTTCACCTGATATTTTCCATTCTTTCTGGCTTCTTTACTTAACATGATAGCCCCTAGACATGTCAGTGCCATAAAATTAACAATTTCTTCTTTTTAAAGATCTAAAGCTATTCTGCCAATGTACATGCTTCTAGATATCCTGACTTCCTCACTTTTTTTATCTGTTGGTAACTGCTCCAATGTCACTTTTGTATTTCAACTACTGAAAAAATTCACATACCACACACCTATATGTGATTGTGATGTAATTCACTTGGATAGATAAACCTAGGAGGCAATTCTGGACCAGAGAGTTTATTTTTACATTGTAAAGGACCTCTATTCTATATTCCATTAAATTTCTATCAATTTATCCTCCAAGAGTATACAATGGGTCCCCATTCTTCCCAATTTAGCCAACATTTGTACAAGGTATTTTGGGGGGGTAGTAGTCATTACATATCCATGAATATCTCATCAGATTTTGATTTAAATATCCTTGATGGTTAATGATTTAGAAGCCATTTATTTCATTAATTTTAAGAAGCATTTTCAAATATAGAACATTAGTCACATTAATGCCAAAGGGTATCATTTGTTAATAAACACTTGGCCTCATCTTGCCCTAATTTTTTTTTCCTACTTGATGAACATAGCTACACTATTTTAACTTTTGCAGTCAAATAGAAATTCAGATTTTTATCTCCTTTAAAGTGATATAGATGAAAGCAATATTCCCAATGATGTTAGAAACACGATTAATTAATATTTCACAGTTGTTTATAAATATTCCATTAAAATGTGTCAACATATATATTAAGAAATTGATTTAACATTTATTTTGTGAGCAATGTGCATGTGTGTGTGCATGTGTGTGTGTGTGCATGTGTGTGTGTGTGTGTGCAATAAAGTTTGATACAGTGCATGTGTCAAAGTCAGAGGACAGCTTACTGAGCTAAGTTCTCTCCTGCCATACAGTGCTTGGGAATGGACATCAGCTCACCATCCTTGAGAGCATACACCTTAACTAGCTGGTCCACCTTACAGTTTAGTTTCAAAAGAAGTTTTAGAAATATGTTATATTTTTGTTCCTTGCTTTTGTAAGATATTGAAAGATAAATAAGTACCACTAGTAATAACTGACTTGATAAATATAAAAATCTAAATTCTATCATTTTAGACAAAGACATGAAGGTACAATATTTTAAGCTGTAACTTAGACTTCTTGCTGAAAATTCTCAATGTCACTCTTTTGACCTATTATCTTTTCATTAAAACACAGAAGAGAAAG
Source organism: Apodemus sylvaticus (assembly GCF_947179515.1). Lineage (NCBI taxonomy): Eukaryota > Metazoa > Chordata > Mammalia > Rodentia > Muridae > Apodemus > Apodemus sylvaticus. The sequence goes on from NC_067477.1 coordinate 60,548,236, forward strand.
ACAAAAGCCCAGCGGTGATTCATCACTAATGTGACAAAGATCCAGTAACTAAAGAACTGTGCAATAATAAAGATTAAGTAGGCTTGTGAAAGATAAGAGTTATCTGTTTTAGTAAGCAGTAGAAGGCAGTAAGTGATGGGGAAGATTGAAAAACATATGGACAATTAACCTCAAACTTAAATAACACTTAGAAGGTTTACACAGGAAGAAACAATGCTTACTGTGGAATAAAATTACTACTGTCATCTTCATTCCATGTAAATAGAAACATATTAGTTGCTTTGGAATGCTTTTCCTAATAACATGTTTGTATGTCCAAATATACATTATAATCAAAAAAGCTATTTATTTGGCTACATGTTAGAAACTATTTTAATTAACCTCCCCTATGTAATTTGTTTGATATGCTCTATTTCTGAAAAGTTCAATTTTTCAAGTAAACAGATTTGAAAACCTACATTTAAACATTTTGCTTATGCTTATTTAAATGCATTAGCAAAAATGCCAGAGTACACAAAACGTTTTGCGTCACATTAAGGAAACTATTAAGAATGGAAAAGGAGTTTTATATTTATTATTGTAATTAATTCACTATCAAAGATGCAATGGATCCCAGATGCTTTCGAAAGCACATCCCTTGTTGCTATCCTCACAGTGCCACTGAACCTTGGTCCTGAACCCACCATGTGCTCCTTTTTAACTGTGTGTTTATGCTGCTAAACATGAAGAATGATGCTTATTACACTTAAGCTCATAAATTCCTGTGGTTAACTGTCCAATTGTTTTCACTTGTGTGAACATCAATGATTTATGGAAAAGTAAGTCATTTAATGTTCTCCTACAATTACCATTCATCATGTATCTATAAATAATTAGTATATTTTGTATACTTTAGTGTTTATTTTTCTTATTTTCCTGCCCTATTACACAAATTTATCCTTTTCCCCTTCTTCCACTTTCTTCTTAATCTCTAATAATTCCTATTTTAATGAGTTGATTTCTTCCTATATGGGTGAATGACATTCAGATAAATGTTTATCTTAACAGAACTCACAGTCCGTTGCATGTGATAGCTAATATCTTTTTAAAATGCTTGTTATATAATATAATTCTCTGTATACTTGTGGACATATATTTGCATGTTTAAAATATTTTAAAATCATATTTTGGGAAGGGTTGGGTGGGGAAACAGGGGGAGGGAAGGGGACTGATGGGACTTTCGGGGAGTGGGGGTCCAGAAAAGGGGAAATCATTTGAAATGTAAATAAATATATCAATAAATTAAAAAAAACATTTTTTAAGCTAAAACAATGACGGTTAAAAAAATCATATTTTGCCAGTATACTAATAAAATAAGCTAAAAAAATAAAAAAATTAAGGATATACATAACACTCTCCAGTAACTCTTTTTACATTTTCTATAAATATCATCAAAGAGTTAAAATATTTTGAAATTTTTCTCAAATTTTAGTTTAATTCACTATCAAGCTAACATCAGTTTTAATTAGGAATTTCCTCTATAAAGCCAAGTTGTGAGTCAGTTTTGAGTTTTAAAACTAAAAAGTACATAAAATTCAGTATTGCACTTGTAGTATGTCTATCTCCTATGCAAAGTATCTACTAGGTTGGTCATCTCATCAAAATGGGAAGCATATGTCCACACACTGTTAGAACTGTATCAGCAAAGAAGAGTCAGCATAAACACAAAATTCCTTGTCTCAGACTCAAAAAGCCCAAAATAAGGAACACACATAGTTACTATTACCTATTAAGAGCATGTTTTACACCATTCAAACTTTTAATTAAAAGGGATAATCCAAAGTTATGCAATAATTAAGATAGTGATGCTAGTCCAAAGTCAAAGTAAGATTTGAAGGCTCACATAAGGTGTCCTCTGTGTGCACAAAGCAAATATAGAAACAACTAACATTTTCCTTGCTTGAAAACATTAAAATACCTTAAAATTAATAATTCCATAATGTTATTTCTCTTCCATTCGGTACACCATGTGACATAATGACATCAATAATACAGGAATGTTTCTTTGAGTGAGAACTTGTGGATATTGCAGAGGCGTGAAACCTGGCAAACAATACAAGCACATTCATCTGATCCTTCAGATAAATGTCAGCATTAATAGCCCTGTGAAGTGCTTGCCATCTGCTTTTGTGAAAACAATTATTATCTTTAATATGTACAGTGTCAAAAAGTACTACAGTGAAGCTTTGTAGGAATGCTGAGGTTAAATACATGTGGCAGTTCATTAAGTATAAAACTGAATTATATACATTCAATGTAAAGAATGAACTACTAAAAATAACTTCCTAGAATTTTTTTCTTGAAGACATGGTATAAAAAAACTGAGATATATTAATCTCAAATCCCGTCCCTTATCATTATCTCAAGCCTTTGACAATCTTTTCAACAAAATTTGACTGATTCAGAACCCCACATAGCAATGGTTTTTATTTATTTGTAGGTTGGGAGAACTGCATTCATAGAAATAAAAATCTCAAACTCTTTATGATTGAATTTCATAAGCAAAAATAGAAAGTGTATAGTACCACTTTAAACAAGACTCATCATGAGATAAGAGGATTATTAAATTTCAGAATAACGGGTACTAAAGGAAGACTTTAGATCCTTAATTAAAGAAAGTCTTTCCTATGGGGGTGGGGGGAACTCTGTAAACGTTCTTTCACTGAGTCTTTTCAATATAAGGAAATAGATAACTTCTGTGCCATCTCTCCAACCTTGATTTATCTTCATGAAACATAAGCAAAGTATTTTTGCTTCAATATTCAAGTTAACTCTCTTATTTTTCTTAATCTTTATTCTGAAAAGAATTGGTGAAACAATGTAAATTTGATGTGTACCATAGCTATTGAAGGCTGAACAGCTAAAATCCACATAGTACACTGTTAATAGGATAAAGTGGCAAGCAACAGATTGGGAAAAGATCTTCACTACCCTTCACTAACTCTATATCTTACAGAGGGCTAATATCTAATATACATATAAATAAAGAATTCTTAACAAAGGAATCTCAAATGGCTGAGAAGCACTTAAAATGTAGCAGTATAGGGCAATACCAGAACAGGAAAGTGGAAAGGGGTGGATGGGGGAACAGGGGGAGGGAAGAGGGCTTATGGGACTTTCAGGGAGTGGGGAGCCAGAAAAGGGGAAATCATTTGAAATGTAAATAAAAATATATTGAAAAAAAAAAGAAATGTTCAACATCTTTAGTCATCAGGGAAATGCAAATCAAAGTGACCCTGAGATTCCATCTTACACCAATCAGAATGGCTAAAATAAAAAAAATAAAATAAAATAAAATAAAAAAAAAAAAAAACCTCAAGTGATAGCACATAGTGGTGAGGAAGTAGAGAAAGGAGCACTCCTCTATTCCAATTCTATTCTAATCCCAGTGGGATTGCAAACTGGAACAAACACTCTGGAAATCAGTCTGGTATTTCCCTCAGAATATTGGAAATATTTCTACCTGAAAGCCCAGCTATTCCACTACAAGGCATACACCCAAAAGATGGTCCACCATACCAACAGGGCACATTTTCTACTCTGTTCATAGCAGCCTTATTTTTAATAGTCAGTAAGTTGAAGCAACTCAGATGTCCCTCACTGAAGAATGGATACAGAATATGGGGTTCATTTACACCATGGAATGCTAATCAGCAATTAACATCTACATATAAATGAATATATTACATGTTTCTTTTGTTATGAGATATTTCACTCAGGATTCATATTTTTTAACCTCCATCCATTAACCAAAGAACACATAGATTGAATTTTAAACATTAGAACAACATTTGATTGCATAAATGTATCAAATTTTTATTACTCATTTATCAATTGATGAACATCTGTGCTGTTTCAATTTTCTGACCATTAAAGACAGAGCAGGAAGCCAAGCAAATTGGCGCATGCCTTTAACCCCAGAACATAGCATGCAGAGACAAATAAATCTCTGATTTCAAGGCCAGCCGGATCTGCACATCGAGTGCCAAGATATTCGGACTTCAAAGAAAAATCCAGTATCTTTATATATAAACTAACAACCAAACAAATAAATAAATAAATTCGATGAACATAAATTAGCAAATATCTCTGTTATAAGGTGTAGAGTCATCTCAGAATATGTCCAAGAATAGTAAATCTGGATCTTCAGCTAGATTAATTTTCAGGGTTTTTTGAAATATTCACAATGATTTCTATAGTTGCTTATATTTATTTGTATCTGTGCCTTTACCCACATCCTCACTAGCATGTGCTATAATTTGTTTTATTGACCTTTGCCATTTTGAATGGAGGAATCAGAATCACAAACTAGTTTTAATTTGCATTTCCCAGATGGATGTTCAATATTTTAAGTGTTTCTCAGCCATTTGTGTTTTATATTTTTAGTACTCTTTGTATGATTCTACATGCCATCTTTAACTGGGTTATTTGTGTTCTTGATGTTCAATATAATTAAGATCTTTACAGATTATAGGTATGAACCTTTTATCGTATTTATAGTTGGTAATGATTTCTTATTCCCATTCATTAGGATTCCACTTTGGCTAAATGATTGTATTCTTTGCTGTACAGATTTTTAGCTTCAGAGATCTATCTCATTTATTGACTTTATTGTCTTAATGCCTGTGTTATTGGTGTTCAGAAGGTACTTTCATTACCATTGTTTTAAAAACTATTGTCTACTTACCTTTACATTAGGTTTAGGGTATGTCCTTGATCCATTTATAGTTTAAGTTTGTGCAAGCTGATATACACCAATCTATTTTAGTTCTGTAGCAGGACTATAAAGCAGTCTGCAGAGACCAGAATAGAAAACCAGAGTGAAGATACAGATCACTTATTGACTGCCACACTAGGGCAGCAGTTGCTTGTCCCCAGGCGGGGGGAGGGAGAGGGGAAGGGAGAGAGGAAGCTTCTATAGGTCAGTGGCAACCAAAGAGTAGTAGAGATGGTGTAGGAAAAAAGGCTGAAAGTCCCATTTGGAAAGAACTAGGAGGAATATGTATTATCACCAAGGGACCAATTCCTAAAGACATTGATGTGGGAAAGATTACAATTTATAATGTAAAATGCTTTTGCTTTTAGCAGGTAGCAGGTTGTAAATAATACCCGAATTTAGGGAAAACTACGCATTTTAATGTTGAATATTATCCAGTTTAGAAAAAGCCTTACCTTGCGAATGAATATGATATGGAGAGGCACAGCTATCTATACAAATGGTTGTTGAGGTAATATTTGAATGGTTAACACTTGGGGAGTTATACCTTGATTGTAGACATATAATTGTCTCTATTTGATTGTGTTGAGAGAGACTACAGGTCATGTTTCAACAATTCTTCACTCATTTTATTTGCACGTGAGTAGGTAATCCAATACACATAGCTGAGTGCACAATTTACAGGTACTCAGAGCTTCCCAATGATTTACATATTCTTTAAAAACATGAAGGAAAGATAAAATTAACAAACACACAGGGAGAACAAATGAAGAAGTCATTGTAATTCAAAACTTAATATGGAGAATGATGAGATGCAGACTACTAGATTTCAACTGAGGAAACTCTTGCAAGAAATCAATGAATAATAAATAATAATCAAGTTGATTAATCATAAGAAGAGAGATTCAGAACTATTAATAAATGTAGATGTTACTAATTAATAATTAATCAAAGAAATATTATCATAAAATATGTAAAAAAAGACACTTTGGTGAATGTGAATGTCTTTTTCTCTATAAAAAAAGAAAAAATAGAATTAAGTATCCACATGCTGATAGGTACAACAAAATAAGAGAAATTGTGGTTTCAAATATGGTGATATTAACAAGCTGGAGTAGCCATTTTAATATCAGATAAAATTGACTTTCAACCCAAAGTCATCAAAAGAGACTCTGAGGGACACTTCTTGCTGGTCAAAGGAAAAATACAACAAGAAGAACTCTCAATCCTGAACATCTATGCTCCAAATGCAAGGGCACCCTCTTTCATAAAAGAAACTCTATTAAAACTCAAAGCACACATTACACCTAACACAATAATTGTGGGTGACTTCAACACTGCACTTTCCTCAATGGACCGATCAGGAAAACAGAAACTAAACAAGGACACAATGAAACTAATTGAAGCTTTGGACCAATTAGACTTAACTGATATATATAGAACATTCTATCCTAAAACAAAAGAATATACCTTTTTTTCAGCACCTCATGGTACCTTCTCCAAAATCGACCATATAATTGGTCACAAGACAGACCTCAACAAATATAAAAAGATAGAACTAATCCCATGCCTCCTATCTGATCACTATGGAATAAAAGTGGTCTTCAATAGCAACAGAAACAACAGAAAACCCACATACACGTGGAAATTGAACAATATTCTACTCAATGACACCTTGGTCAAGGAAGAAATAAAGAAAGAAATTAAAGACTTTTTAGAACACAATGAAAATGAAAACACAACATACCCAAATCTATGGGACACAATGAAAGCAGTGCTAAGAGGAAAACTCATAGCCCTGAGTGCCTCCAAAAAGAAAATGGAGAGAGCATACATTACCAACTTAATGACACACCTGAAAGCCCTAGAACAAAAAGAAGCTATTTCACCCAGGAGGAGTAGAAGGCAGGAAATCATCAAACTCAGGGCCGAAATCAATCAAGTAGAAACAAAGAGAACCATACAAAAAATCAACAAAACTAGAAGCTGGTTCTTTGAGAAAATCAACAAGATAGATAAACCCTTAGCCAGACTGACCAAAGGGCACAGAGAAAGTATCCAAATTAACAAACTTAGAAATGAAAAGGGAGACATAACAACGGAAACTGAGGAAATCCAAAAAATCATCAGATCCTACTACAAGAGCCTGTACTCAACACAACTGGAGAATCTGGAGGAAATGGACAATTTCCTTGACAGATACCAAATACCAAAATTAAATCAGGACCAACTAGACCATCTAAACAGTCCCATAAAGCCTAAAGAAATAGAAGGAGTCATAGAAAGTCTTCCAACCAAAAAAAGCACAGGACCAGATGGTTTCAGTGCAGAATTCTACCAGACCTTCAAAGAAGAGTTAACACCAATACTCTTCAAACTATTCCACAAAATAGAAACAGAAGGAACACTACCCAATTCCTTCTACGAAGCCACAATTACGCTGATACCAAAGCCACACAAAGATCCAACAAAGAAAGAGAACTTCAGACCAATTTCCCTTATGAACATCGATGCAAAAATACTCAACAAAATTCTTGCCAACCGAATCCAAGAACACATCAAAACGATCATCCACCATGATCAAGTAGGCTTTATCCCGGGAATGCAGGGTTGGTTCAATATACGGAAATCCATCAATACAATCCTCTACATCTCTACTAAAGTAATCTAAGAATGAATAAAGTCTAGGAGGGCACAAAGTAAAACATATTAGTACATATCGCTTTGTAAAACTGAGTACTTTCTCCTCTAGGAAATGCTTGCTTCCATAGTACCATTGTGAATGATGTGGGTCACAGGTGAACAGTTTTCAAAATCTTTTCTCCACACCACCAATATGGAAGTTACTGACAAAAAGACTCTATAATTTAGAATAATTTAATTTTTATGTGGATTTGTTTCTCCTTTGAAGTTTATCTTATATGTTGCCATGCATGGCTCCATAAAAATCTACCTGCCAGTCAAGATGTCAAATGTTCTTAAGACTTGGAGGCTGTTTAATCACTTGGATGTATATTTTCTTTATTACATGGATTGAATACCTGACCACTGAAAAGGAGCCATATAGCACAATACAATACACACAATACATGGTATATAAGTATAATATCTATAACCAATTTTCTTCTTAAGCCTCTGTATGCTTTGTTGACTTCTAGGGAAACTAAAGAAACAGGAAGCATCAATTTTTCACTGTATGAAGGCATGTCTTGGTCTCTCAGGAACAGAAAGGCACACTGTGTTCCGGGGGCTATGGACTCTAACCTAAACAACCTGTCATAAGCCTCTCAAGGCAGCTAGACAAGGGAAACCCCATGATTTCCTGAAACTTTCATTAATAGGTAACATAATGTTTTTAATTCAATAAAAGTATTGCCAGTGTATTAGAGAAACAAGTATTGTGATCATTATGGAGGATTACACTAACCCTCTAAGAAGCAGATATTCTTCCTAAAAGATAAATTTTAAAACACAGATAATGAACTTCAGTTACTTAAAAGAATGTACACAACTAAGTAGAAAACATGAAATAAGAAATGAGTAGTAAATTGTTTTTACTGGGGCTTGGAAAAGAGCTCATGGGCAGATACTTGCCATACAATCATGAACATCCATACTTGGATCTCATGTATGCATTGAGAAACCCAGATATGGCAGAGCATGCTTGCAATCCTAAAAGTGGAGAAGATGACACAAGATGTTAAGTCCACTTAATTGGCATTCCCTGTGTTCAGTGCAAGACCTAAATCTTAAGATATCAAGTCGAGAGCCTGTTACCAGAGGTGCTACGCCATCTTGACTCCCAGACGCCAGGGCGATCTGCCAGTGCCAGTTACATAGACATAGTCTGAGGCTAAAATCACTTGGGTCTAAACCTGTCAGGGTTTGGCCTGTACCCAGGCTGTGGGCAGCTTGGTGGGTCATCTGTGTGCCAACCCAGCCAGGAGGTCATTTGCCCTGCAGACTGCCCAGCACTTGCAGGGGGTGCGCTGCCATCTTGGCTACTGGACACCAGAGACAAAGTCAGCTAGCAGACATAGCCCGAGGCTAAGATCACTTGGGTCTAAGCCTGGCAGGTTTTTGCTGGCACCCAGGCCATGGGCAGCTCAGTCATCCATCTGTGTGCCAACCCAGCCAGGAGGTCGTTTGCCAGGCAGACTGCCTAGCACTTGCAGGGGCATGTACCACTATCTTGGCTACCTGACAGAACCAGCTAGCAGACATAGCCTGAGGACAACGTTGCTCAGGCCTAAACCTGTCAAGCTTTTACCTAGACTCAGGGCCTGGGAAGCTAGGACAGTTGTGTGTGCATCAACCCGGTTGGGGTATCTGTTGCCCGGCAGAGGGATCAGCACTCAGAAAAGGTCTCGAAGCATCCACCATCAGTACTCCCTGAAGGAGCAAACCGGCAACACCAGGTTCATAGAGAAAATTTGGGGCAGGGCACACTAGGGCTCCAAAGGCAACCAAGAGGAGGACAACCCTATTAAAAAATGGGGTACAGAGTTAAACAAAGAATTCTCACCTGAAGAACTTCGGATGGCAGAGAAGCATCTTAAAAAATGCTCAACTTCATTACTCATTAGGGAAATGCAAATCAAAACAACCCTAAGATTTCATCTTACACCAGTCAGAATGGCTAAGATTAAAAATTCAGGAGACAGCAGGTGTTGGAGAGGGTGTGGAGAAAGAGGAACACTCCTCCACTGCTGGTGGGTTGCAAATTGGTACAACCACTCTGGAAATCAGTCTGGCGGTTCCTCCGAAAACTGGGCACCTCACTTCCAGAAGATCCTGCTATACCACTCCTGGGCATATACCCAGAGGATTCCCCACCATGTAATAAGGATACATGCTCTACTATGTTCATAGCAGCCCTATTTATAATTGCCAGATGCTGGAAAGAGCCCAGGTATCCCTCAACAGAAGAGTGGATGCAAAAAATGTGGTATATCTACACAATGGAGTACTATTCAGCCATTAGAAACAATGAATTCATGAAATTCTTAGGCAAATGGATGGAGCTAGAGAACATCATACTAAGTGAGGTAACCCAGACTCAAAAGGTGAATCATGGTATGCACTCACTAATAAGTGGTTATTAACCTAGAAAACTGGAATACCCAAAACATAATCCACACATCAAATAAGATACAAGAAGAAAGGAGGAGTGGTCCCTGGTTCTGGAAAGACTCAGTGAAACAGTACTCGGCAAAACCAGAACGGGGAACTGGGAAGGGGTGGGAGGGAGGACAGGGGAAGAGAAGGGGGCTTATGGGACTTTCGGGGAGGGGGGGGCTAGAAAAGGGGAAATCATTTGAAATGTAAATAAATTATATCGAATAAAAAAAAAAAGAAATGGACCATGGGTTAAAAGAAAAAAAAATAATAAATAAATAAAATAAGATCATGTCAAGAGGAAAGCCTAGCAAATAAAAACACAGGTTTCATGCTATTGATATTTTTTGCCACATACTTGATATTTCTAATTAATCTTTTAGCAAAGGTGTCTGTTCCAAAGAAACTCCATTTCCCCAAATTCAGGCAGGTAGAAAAAATCCAACATTTCTTTAAAATTTGTGATGATGATATAGTTCATCTCTACCAAAGGAGAAATCTCCCCCTCTTTTCTCTCAGAGGGGACAGATAGCTATCTGTGATGCCTATTAGCATATTAAAATGCATTTTCTCGTCCAGGCTCCCTCAGTATCACAAGTATCTGCTACACATGTCAAAGTACATAGTAGCATCCTGGCTCTTCTCCTATCTCCTCTCCTCTACCATAAATTTCCTCCAGCTCAGGAGCTTCTGTTCCCTAGCTATTCTTTCTTCTTTATGACCATGCTCTTTCATCTGTTCTCTCTGTATTTTCGATTTTCTATACACATTCATGACTATTCCAGACATCTCTGGCTGTTCTCTTCCTTATATCTACAATAAAACCTTCCCTTTAACCATACTTTGAAACAGGCATGTCACCAGTTTATGTAATTCTTTTTGATCCATTAACAAGGTTGAAATATGGAATGGGGCATTGAATTTTCCGCTATTACCCATAACAATATTTTCTTCTCCAGCAAGAATGTCAACTCTGATTTCAGAAATAGATAAGCACACTTATTTCATAGATCTTTTCTTTTGGGGTGCCTAATTTACAAGTCTGAAATCATTTAGTTTTCCTAAGTGAAGTCAAGGTTCACTTTGGCTGTCTAATTTCCTGCACAGATGAGAAAAATGCAAGGTGTTGGGGTAATCAATGTTCTGGGTATGAGGACGTGATGAATGTACATATATAAGCATCCAGGTGAAATGACCTGTAATGCTTGTTGATGCTTTTACAGATGCAAGTGCAGCCTGCTATCATCATGCAATGCTGACAGAGAATCTCAGAAGCAATCTTCTTGCCTGGAAGACCTCTCCTCTTTGTACCTTCTCAACACTCTGGGAACTTATACTCTCAGCAGGAAAGCTATTATCTGTCCGCAAATGTTTCAGCTTTTATAATTCTTCCCTGATATTTTCATTCAAAGCAGACTGAAAGCACTGCTATTTTCCTCTTCACTTTTGAAAAAGGAAATCCAGACTGAAGACTGTATCCAGAGAAGGAAGTTTTTATTAAGATATTTCCTGATGACAATGGATCAGCTATATGACAAAAAAGCTTAGCACATGGTAGCTCATTCTCTCCAAGTGAATGTTCCCAGCCAGGCAAAGTCTACAGCAAAATGTGAATCTCCAGCAATTTGGAGCAAGGGCTTTCTGAGTCTCATATGAGAGTTGCCTCAGGTTTCCTCTTCCTCAATAGTATAATGCTACTCTTACACATGAATGTGACTTCTTTTAAAGTTACCAGTGCAACATCCAGCTATCATCAAAAACAAATCTTAGATGAGTTGAGTCATATCTTATAGATACTTTTTTTAGACATAAAAATAATCACAAAAAGCAATCTGGACAGAGTGTTGCATTTGCCTGATGCTCCTCCCCAGGCATGAATTTGACAATACAGCAAGCCAGTGGGAGGTCTTCAGAGGATGAGAGAAGGTGAACTGTAACTTGATCCATTTGGAGTTGATTTTTGTGTGAGGTGAGAGATGGGGATCTAGCTTCATTTTTCTGTGTGCCAAAGTCCAGTTTTCCAAACACAAGCTGTTGAAGATGGTGCCTTTACATTACTGTGCATTTTTTATTCTTTTGTATAAAAAATATCTGATGCTTTTAATTGTGGAGGCTTAAATCTGGTTCAACTATTTCCTTGGTCCATGTATCTGGCTTTATGCCAGTACTGATAGCTTTCTGCTCAGACAATCTTCTTCCCAATATTCCTTGCACATTTCAGGGGTCCTTTCTGCCTAATATAAAGGTTGCATAAAGTCATTTCCTGTGGAAATTTCCTCTCATCTACCTGCATTCTTTGAACCACCCACACAATATGGGACATATAGCTCATCCATCTTTATAGGTGACAGCTTATTTGACTCCCTTAGTGTTTCCATCAATAAACTCTTCCTTGCCTAAAGGAGAGATATACTTCTTTTGGCCTTTCTCAGGTCTTTTAATACACCCTTAAAAATCTAACAAGTGCCATGCCATTTTGTTACTTTGGGTCTGCAGTTTAACGTGAGAGGCAGGATGTAATTGCCTCCAGAATGACTGTTTTGCTCTGGATTGCCTTAAATGTTCATAGTTTGTTATTTCCATGTGAACTGTAACTTTGTTTATTGTTTGATTGATTTCTATTTCTGTGAAGAATATAATGGGAATTTTGGCTGTGATGAACTGAGTTTGTAGTTTCTTCTGCTGGAAACTTTCAGATTCATAACATGAAATCACAGTTTATTGCTAGCCATCTACATTCTACGAGATTGTTTTGGTTCACACCCATATAGAAGACATAATCACACTTGTTAAAATAATATGCAAAAATTAATGAAAGTATTTCCAAGGTATTATACAATATACTCTATTTCTTAATCATAAATAGGAGTTAAATCATAGGTAGATCATATTGCATATGGGTGCATGAATTAACATATTTACATAAGTTTTGTGTTTTCTATTTTGTGGTCTCAATTCCATTCTCACATTAATAACTCCTACATATTTTGTGGGAGCCTGATATTAACTAACATATATTATATGCACTATTAAAGCTGAAATGAACATTTCTACCTATCATTATCATAAGAAGAAATAATGTCTTATCAGTCACATTAATGCAAAGATTCAAAAAGGTTTCTAAACAATATACTACATGAAAATACTCTATTAGCTTAACATGTAAAATATGAGAAAATGTACTATTATTTAAATTTTATTAACATACATTTTATTGTACAAATTAATAGCTTTCAGGCTGACATTTATTATATACTATATATCTATAAATAGATATATTTGTAAAACAAATATTTTAGTCATGATGTCTCTCCTGTTTCTTGTTTTGTCCAAGCTATCTGTAACATTTTTTAACACTTTCTCTTTCCAAGTACTTTTTCTTCTACTTCATCCATTAATGTCAAAAAAGAAAAAAGAGGAAAAAGAAACAGGGAATGCCCTAAGGAAAATTATTTCCAATAAATATTCAAAGAAAACAAGAAAACAATGAATTCATGAAATTCTTAGACAAATGGATAGAACTGGAGAATATCATCCTAAGTGAGTTAACCCAATCACAAAAGAACATGGTATGCACTCACTGATAAGTGGATATTAGCCTAGAAGCTTGGAATACCCAAGATAAAATTCATATATCAAATAAAGCCCAAGAAGAAGGAAGGAGAGGAAGGACCCTGGTCCTGGAAAGGCTCAGTGCAGCAGTGTAAGGGAATACCAGGACAGGGAAGTGGCAAGGGGTTGAATGGGGAACAGGGGGAGGGAAGAGGGCTTATGGGACTTATGGGGAGGGGGGATCCAGGAAAGGGGAAATCACTTGAAATGTAAATAAAGAATATATCGAATGAAAACATGCATTTGTATGGAAAAAAAGAAAAAGAAAATACTCAATATTTGTATCCATAAAAGAAACTCAAATAAAAGCAGAATTAATATTTTAACTCATTTCAAACAGAATGGCTTTCATAAAAAACAACAAACCAACAAACCAAAAATTGCAACCAACTCAACAACAACAGTACTACCACCAAAAAAATACATTATAAATGTGTAGGAATACACACCCAAGTGGACAACGTAAAGACAATGGGGCCTCAGTCCTACAGAAATAACACCAGGCAACTAAGGAATACTGAGAGATGGAGAAATAATTTTTGCCATGGAAGAGCCCATCAGTTACTTATTTAATACCACATCATCACTCTTACTAGCATACATGCAGTTAACGTTATACCTATTAAACAGCTTATATTTTGGAATGTATATGTGCATGTATATACGTTTATGTATGCAGTGACAGGAAAAAACAATTGGCCATGAATTTGGAAAAAGATCAATGGTGAGTATATGTGATATCTAGAAGTAGGAAAGGAAAAGGAGAAAGATATAATTACATTATAATTTTAAAAATAAATAAAATACTTTTAAAACAATCTTATAATAACACAATTTTCTTTGCTGGTAACATGTTATATAATCACAATATGGATTTTTTTTGTTTTTATCCACAAATAGATCATTTTATAACTGATCATCTTCATTAGACTTTCACCAGCTTGTAACCTATTAATTTTTGTGTAGATAATAATCCAAGAGATGCAAGGAGAAAGACCATTATACTAACTATCATGAGCAAATAATTTTAAAGAGCTTTTAAAGTTTATGTACTCATCTAGTCTCTCCCTAAAGGTGGAGTGCGAGAGATCAGTGTTAGGCAGAAATAAAATAAGGGTTTTTATAGGTCAGGAGTAGAGGGTTTCCAAATGGGGGATTTGACAGATGATACACAGGGTTAAGAAGCATAACAATCATAACTTAAGCATAACAGGTTTGTCATAACAACCTTCTAAAACAAAGACACGGTTGCAAGATGGCCATAACCAGGTAGTCATAACAAGGTGCTTATAACAAAGACATGGCTGTTGTTTACTGAAACAGGCAGTTCAGATTCAATTGTAGTTATAATTACAGGTCAGGCAGAGCCCAATATTGGAGAAATAGATTTGATCATAAACAGAAATAAATATAGCTTGTTTCCATTATGATTGCATTGAGGCCTAAGATGGAGGCAGGTTGGTTTACCACAGAGGCGACTATTTGCCTGCTTAAACTGATGCACTAAATGACATTGGTTTTTTTGTTTTTTGTTTTTTGTTTTAACAGTAAAGTATTAGCAACACTCTACTCCCAGCACTGACTGGAAAGCAAATATCTATGAGGTAATGATATAAATTTGTCTCTCTGTCATTATAAACCTAAATTTGGTTTTGAAGAAAAATGTGATAATTATTCCTGATAAACTGAAACATATGTATCCACAGCCAACTACCTGGGAGTTAGTAAACCATCAGATATTAACATTTAATATGAGATTTCAAGGGCCATCCTACTCAATGCCAGTTCAAAAATAGAATGGGTTAATAAAAGCCAATCTGCAACTCTCAACCTTCAATCCATTATAACTAAAATAGTCAGTTGTACAAAGCATGATGTCTTGAATTGATGGATCTAGTGAAATTATGTATTGTGATACAGGAATGAAACTATACAAGAAAGTGTACCTCATAAATAAATAAAAAACCCCAAGATTGCCCAGGATTGAAAGTTAAAAATATCTACAGGAAAAAGGTGCAAATGAAGGTGACATAAATTATACAATAAAATAATTGCTTACAAGAGCTAATATGCAAAATACAATGACGACCCAGAAAATGCAAAATTATTTGCATTATACAGACATGATTATTAAGAATAATTTTCTCTAAATACCAAAATTATATGCACATTCTGAAACAGCTAAACAAGTTCTCTTTTCCTTGGAAAATTGTAACAGAAGCCCGGTGTCCGCAAAGCATCCATTCCTCTGTCTCTTCAATGAGAAGCTGAAGTTCTACTTGCTGTGGCCAGCTTCTTACAAGAGTGACCACTCAAATATTAAAGTACACATGATGTCATAGTGCTTTCGTGCATGAAGGCATTAGCATTATAGGTATATATAGTTTAATATATAAATATCAACTTTTCAACTTAATACTTAAAGATAGCTTACAAGAACTTGTAATAATTTTCTCAATACACAAAGAAACTTAGTAACTTTTATATATTTGGCCTTTGTTTTAGATTCTCTTAAAGTGGGAAGAAATATTATTTATTCAAACAAGGATTGCCTATAAAATGTAAAATAACCTGTGGTAAATATGCAAAATGAAGAAGAAATAATCCTTGCTTTAAGTACTAGGCATAGAAGAAGGACCTGGCCACCTCTGTTTCAAACATGCCTTTATAGACAGCCAAATCCAATATGACAATCAAGAAAAATTCAGTGATTTGGAAAACAAAAAGCATGACAGATAATATTTTACAATGTTATAAATACATGAACAATAGAGAGGAATTTCACATGTTCTGGTCATGTTAAGGCAAATGTGTGTTATGTTACTGAAATGATACTGCAGTTAGTAATTTCCTTATTTCACTCTATACAGGGTAGAGGTGATAACCTATTTATTCTACCTGTGGAGAAATCAGAGTAAATCATGAGGTGAAATTAAAACAAAAAAATTAGAACAACCACATTAACATATGCAGTGGCTCAACATTCAGTCTACAATCGCCAGGAGAAAGTAGGTCACTTGAAGTATGAGTCACAAAAATAGTATTCAGGAAGAAATCACGCCAAGTTGCATATTTGAAATGTGTTTTATTTAATCTTAAAGTAATGAGGTGTGTGTGTGTGTGTGTGTGTGTGTGTGTGTGTGTGAGCACTTATGTATTATGGATAATCAAAAAGATAAGTTTATATTTCATATAATCTACTAGAATTGAAAAATAAGTTATTTTCATCCTCTTTACTAAAATAGCATTCATGAGTAAAGAGAAACTCAACATGCCCACCTTGCATTATTATTAATTTTGTATACAGGCATTAGGAGAACAGGAAATATGTGCATTTCCTCATGTCCACAGTAATTTCTTAAATGGCATTTATATCATTGTATCTTGTAGTATATTAATTACATTTCATTCTAACTAGTTTCATAAAGGTACAATGTTTCACATAACAGCTTGATGCATTTAGATTATTAATGTGGCTTGCCCTGACATACAATATCCAGTAAAGCACTGGGATCACATGTGTAATAACCAGAGGGTTATGTGTGATTAAACAATATAACATTGCTGATTAAGTTAACCTTTAGTAATTCCAGTGAAGACTTAGTATACTAGACAAAGGCAGTTAAATTCCATGGATATTTTTATCCTTCAATCCTTGTCTTTAAGAGTACTTCCTTTGCTATGAACATTTTATTAAAATATTAAATTTTGCTCAGGCAACCTACAATTCAATGTAAATTATTGTAAACTATACTGCATTAAAAAAGATGAAGTAAAATATAAGTTTATGCCATCTTAAAAGGAACAAAAATAAAAAAGCATATTTTCATGTAATTGTTTATGAAATTTGTGAATAAATAAGGTGGTATCTCATTTCTTAGAAAAAATGATTAGATGGTATGCTAAGTTTCATATATACCTCAGTCCATTTTACATGATACAAAACATTATTAACGCATTTAAATATCATATCCAAATGAACAATTCCTATGTAATTATAGAAGATAGCAAAATTTTAATTTAATATAGATTTATACTATACCTTATATTTGAATTCATAATGATTCCCCCTATATAAAAGGCGACATTTTAAAATCTTTTTAGATTATTTTTGTTCTTCTGATCAGAATTCTTTGGAAATCTTAATAAGGAAAAATTATTATAATTCAGAAAGTGTTATTTTCTGTAAAGCCGAAGCTTTAGGTATATATACAGTGAAATTATTATTATATAGAAGTGGAAGCTAATCATTTTGTTGATTAGATAAACATTACATTGGCAACATCATTTCTCAGTTAAAAAAAGTGAAACACAAGTAAGGACAAAATTGTATTTTTCCTTTATTACAATTGTATGTTAGTATTTTTACCTATACTTTTCAATTTGGTAGAATATATAGAAATATCAAATAGTAGATGGTACACGATAGCTCCTGAATAAATCTGTTTCCCAGTTACATAAGCTACTTAATTCTACTTATCTTTCTCTCTCTGATAAGCATGAGATTTTATGTGATTGAGTTATAAATAATCTATTGATCATTTTAATACGTTTTGGCAAAATCTACTAATACAAGAGTGCAAGTGGCTCTTGAGACCAAGAAGTCACATTCTTGCAGTGATGTACTGTGATCCTAAGTGTATGCTATCAATCACTCTTGTTCGGTTGCTTGTACTTCTCCTGTCTCTGTCTTTTATATAGTAATGGTTATAACCTGACCATTTACTAGTGTCTTTTTTTCCATGTAATTACTGTTCATTCTGGCTATTAAAGTTATTCATTTTTCTAATTTTATATAAAATACAAATAAATTTAAATAGAAATATGTATCCATGACTTTAAATTCTGTAACTTATTAGTTAAATTTCCCTTTCATCTCTTTCCTGTCCTAAATGAGATTATGGCCTGGTTGTGACCACAGGAAGCTTTCTTTGGGGAACCCAATAGAAGGTGAGGTAGACATTCTGTTTCTCATAACCAGAACATTGCACTTCTTTTCTTTTGTTTTCTTTTCTTTTGCTTTGTTTTATTTTATTTTATTTTCTGTTCTCACACTTCTAGATCAATAGAATTTCTTTCTGTGGAGTCATTTTTCCAGGCAAGTTGTCAAATATTTTTTAGAAGATATGTTCGGTTTCTTGAGAATAATTGAAAACTTCAAGGCACATGTTTTTTGATATTGAAGGAGCCACCCATGCATCTGTGGAAGGCAGAAGTTATAATTCATAACGCTGGGGTGTTGGAAGTCTGCTTCCCTAAGGCTGACCTTTTTTCAGTTACTGTTATTTGAGGCATATCTCAACTATAATACAGAAACTTATATAAAAATCTTTGCTTTTTTCCAAAACTTCAAAAATAATGCTGGGCAAATGTGTCTCTCTAAAGCAGATGATTGATACCTAGTGTCATTCTCAAGTAAAAAAATATGTATTAGTATGCATTGCTTGAAAAAAATCAAGGAAAATAATTTTATTGCTTAAAGTATAATGAGTATAAAAGTGCTGTCTACATTTTGTGAAAGTAAGACTCATGAGCTTATATTAAAACTTCAAATGTTTTAATTATGAATTTAATTTGGTAAATTGCTTGTGTTCTTGCTGATATGAAGTGTTATGGACTTAAAGTTACATATTTTTTCCAATTTTTGTCAGTTAACTTTATAGTGATCTACTGGTGGACATTTTTTACTGTATTTTTCATTATGTAGTACACATTGTTCTCAAAGTCTAGATCATCTTAGGTCTATGTCTATCATGTAGCATTATAGGCATATGACATTAGCCCAGCTTTCATTTAATTTTAAATATAAACTTCTTGGTCTATGTATTTATCCTGTGTAAAAGATATATTTATGATTTAATCAATAATAACAGCCACGTTACTCTGAATAACCAACAAGGAGCCTTCTATCAAGACAGATTCTGCAATACTTTATCAGGTTTATCTTCCTGAATTTAGCTGAATTCTCCCACTATTTAGCCTTGCCCCATTTCCAAATCAATCCTGGCTTTGATCCAGTCAATCAGCCTATTCTGGCCATTCCAAATTGTGTAACCTTCAACCAAAAGACTTGTGCCAGAATATGGGCTAATTATAACCAACAAGTCCCTTGTGAGCCATATTACAAATTCTGACAGCCAGAGTTTTCACATCATTTGTCCTAATGAAGTGAATCTATCTGCTGCTCCTCTATATAGCTTCACAGACTCCCAGATAGACTCCCAAAACTCCAGATTTAAACAGGAAAACTATCATACGCACCAACATCTATTTCTGAATCCATCTGTCTTAGTTACTTTCCTATTGCCATGAAACATGACAACTAAGACAGCTCAGAAAGAAAATGGATTATTGGAAGCTTATAGCTTCATAAACTGAGTCCATGGCAGGGAACCTGGCCGTACCACGGACTTGCCACTAAAGCAGTAGCTGAAATCTTAAAAGTGGCATATCTCCTTCTACAAGAACACACTGGCTAACACTTTCCCAACAGTTCTACTAATTGGGAAACAGGTATTGAAACATACAAGCCTATGGGTGCCATTGTCATTACAACAACCACACCAATTAAGCCATATCCAAACTTTATATCCACCCTATTCTGTACATTATATGTTCTACCCTAACATGCTCTTTTCACAATTATTGGTGCTTTTAATAACATCTGTAGTTCAGCTTAATTAATTATCAGTGTAGATTGTATTGATTTTGATTTTGATTTTCAAATTCTGGAATTTTATGATTTTATCAAAGTTTTTTTTTTTATCAAGTTCATTTTCTTTAAATTCTTTGAGGAGTTTCTCTTTGTCATCTTTAGACTTCCTGAATCCTTTGCTGATTGTTATGTCTATTCTTTTAAATTCTGTGTCCTGGGATTAATCTATGTCATTCTATATTATTATTATTATTATTATTATTAATTTTTTACAGTTCAGTCATTAACTCCCTCTCAGTCTTCCCTCTCAGTGTTCCTCATCCCATTCATCCTCCCCCATCTCCAAGAGGTTGTCCCCATGCCCCCACACCCACCCCACCAGACCTCCCATGGGCCTCAAATCTCTCCAGAGTTAGGTTCATGTTCTCTCACTGTGGCCAGACCAGGCAGTCCTCTGTTGTATATGTATCAAGAGGTCTTGAACCAGCTAGTGTATACTGACTGGCTGCGGGCTCATGGTCTGTGAGATCTTGAGGGTGCAGTTTAGTTGAGAGTTCTGGTCCTTCTACAAGGTCACCCTCCTCCTCAACTTCTTCCAGTTTTTCCCTAATTCAACCATAAGGGTCCAGGGCTTCTGTCCATTGGTTGGGTGTAAGTGTCTGCATCTGACTTTTTCAGCTGCTTGTTAGGTATCTCAGAGGTCAACCATGCAAGGCTACTATCTGTAAGCAAACCATAGCATCAGTAATAGTGCCAGGCCTTGGAGCCTCCTTTAATTTGGATCTGTCAATGAAACTCCTTTCTTCAGGCTCTTCTCTAGTTATTAGTGGGTACATAACATGCACGTCTTTTTGGGTCTGAGTCACTTCACTCAGCATGATATTTTCTACTTCTGACCATTTGCCTGAAAAACTCATGATGTCTTCATTCTAATTGCCCAGCATTCCTATAGGAGTGGTAGG